>NC_133619.1:25365389-25377889 GCF_048593235.1 Sminthopsis crassicaudata | reverse complement strand
TCATGTCTGGTGCTGTAGTTAGATAAAGAATTTGCTGATCAAATCTGCTATCCAATTATGGAACTCTCTACTAAACACATGCTGCCAGTATAGTGATTGCCTAATTAATAGTTAATAATCATTGCTGAGCACATTGGGGTTGGGATACTGCATCTATTTTCTCTCTCCTGAGAAATCTGGCACTCATGGGTTCTGTCCTGAGAAGGGTTAAGGTCTGTAATCTCATACTCTTTGGCTCATTATGACTCTCACTTTAGTGGACTTTGTGGAAGATTTACTTCCAACTTAAATTATGACTTACATCTAATGTCTCCTCAAAGAGAGGAGTAGAAAGGCTCTTAATGTATATTATGAATCTGATATGGGAAAGAAGTGCTCAAATACAAGGACTCATTATTCATTGACAGGATGACTTAAAACCATAATTATTAATTTATTTTGTAATGACTATCATACTTTCCCTAAAGCCTAATACTTAAATCTCATCAGAACATGAAGAGTTTGTAGACCTATTAAATAGATAATTCACAATTCACTATGGCTCTGCATTGTTTAGCCAACTTTAGATTTGTGTCATTTGCAGGGGATCATTTTCTTAGATAAAGAAAGTCTCCTTGCCATCAGTCAGTTCCAGATAATGAACCCAGAACCTCTTCAGCTTACAAGATCACCCCCAAACCTGGATGTGTCCACATGAAGAAAGATGTGCTGTATCATTTTCTCCATGTTTTCATCATTTTCCTCCATGTTTCTTTGAGCTTTTCATGTTGATCACTTCATTGTACTGCATAATAACCTATTATATTATCCACTACATTTTCCAGCCATTTCTTAATATGTGGGTGCCCACTTTGTGTCTAGCTTTGAGCTTTTTTTTCTATAACAAAATAATCTGTTTTAAATATTTGGGTAGATATTAAAGTTTTATTTCTATCCTTTGACTTGCTAGAGTTTAGCCACATTTCTTTCTTTAAAAGATAGAATATGTGAACTACTTCACAGCTCCACCAACAGAATATATTCTTTCTATAGCAGCTCAAACATTTTTATAAATGTTCTTCAATCATTTTTCTGTCATTTCTGACTTTGTGATCTCATTTGGGCTTTTCTTTAGATGAGACAACTGAGGCAAAAAGGATTAAGTGACTTGACAGGGTCACATAGCTAATAAGTGTCTGAGGCTAGATTTGAATTCATATAGATCAATCTTCTTGATTTCAGGCCTGACACTCTCTCCATTATGCCACCTAGATGCCCTTTGTTCCAACATTTACTGCTCTTTTTGACATCTTTGCCAACTTGCATGACAAAAGCTTGAGCTTCAGAGATGATTTAATTTGTATTTCTCTTGCTATTTATGATTTGAATCAGATTACAAAATGATTGTTTATTGTTCATAATTCTTTGTAACAATTATTTGTTCACTTGAAGTTTTCATCTATTTGGAAATGGCTGTTATATATTTCTATTGATTAACTATATATACTTAATATATCAAATTTCTGTTGATAATACTTAATGCAAATATTTCTCCACTTTTAATATCTCCCCTTAGTTTGAATTTATTGTTTTCATTTGCGCAAAAGTTTTAAAAATTTTTAACCTTTATGGTATTCTCTGTCCCATGTTTGTTTGAAATTTCTCTATTGCTTATCAGAAACTGCTTTGCAACTTAAAATCACAGAGAGCCCATATAATCTCTTGAATCAAATATAAAATTCTGTCTGACTTATAAAGTCCTTTGTAACCTGGATCCTTCCCTCCTTTCTAGTCTTCTTGTACTATATTCATTTCCATGAACTCTATGATCTAGACACACAGTTCTCTTCACTATTCCTCTTAAATCACTCTCCATTTCTTGAATATGTTCATTTTTACTGATTGTCCAGTGAAATTTATGACAATAAATGGCAGTCAATCATTTTCTTTCCTAATATTTATGAGGTGGTTTTAATATTCAGGTTATCTGTTTTCAGTTTAATGTAATATGTGGCGTAAGTTGTTGACCTAGATGCAACTTCTGCCAGACTTTTTTCTAGCAGGTTTCATTAAACTGTGTTTGTTGTTTGGTATTCTCATTTGATTCTTTTTATTGCTTATTTCATTTGATCCACTAGTCCACTTTTCCATTTTTTCTTTAATCACAAAAAATTAGTTTTTGAAAAAGTATTGTTTCATAATATAATTTGAGCTCTGAAAAGGACAATTTTCCTTAATTTGTGCCTTTCCTCATGATTTCCCTGGAGATTCTAGACTTTCTGTTCTCTGAAATGAATTTTTATATAACTTTATCTAGTTGTAAACTCTTCTCCCATTAAGTTAATTGGTAGAGAAGCAAATATATAAATTTATTTAAATATAATTTTCATCTTTATACTTTGGCACAGTCCCCTTATAATCAGTGATTATGCTTCCAGTCATTGCATCTTTTTTTGTTTCTGTAAAAAATATTTTGTAACTATTTAATTTTTTTCTTTGTATTAACTAAACGTGGGGGTTTATTTTCTTTTTCTCTAATTTTTTTTTCTTTTATTAGGATCTACTTGCATTCTCTTTCATCCCTTCACATTATAATTATATTTCTGTGTTCTTCCATAAGCATACTTATATTATAATACATGAAGTGTGTATAATTCATCTTTGTGTTTTAATTGGCACTTAGTTTCTGAACTAAATCTCTTCATCTCAGCTCACTCTCATTTGATTTGCCTATGTTCTCCCAAGTTCTTTTGTTATTTTCTATTTTTAAAAATTTCTCATTTGTTTTTGAGTTGTTTTTTTTCAGTAGTGTCTGGTTCTTTATGATTTCATTTGGATTTTTTGACAAAGATATTGGTACCATTGCCTTCTCTAGCTTATTTTGCAGATGAGGAAACTGAGGCAAATAGAATTAAGTGACTTGTCAGGAATCATATAGCTAGTAAGTGACTGAGACCAGATTAGTCTTCTTGAGTACAGACTCTATTTACTGCGCAACCTACTTACTCATTCTTTGTTTTATCCTTCTCTTTATAAGGATTTGGTCTGGTGCCCTGCAATATTCATATTCTGGCAATATATCTATAGATGTCTCAGTTTTTTTCCAGATCACATCAAGACTATAAGCATTTGATAAGAGCCTACTACATCCCAGGCAGTGTGTGGAGCTCTGGAGATACAAAGAAAAGCAAAAACAGTCTCTATTCTCAAGGAGTTCACAGTTTAATGGAGAAAAGGCAAAATATAAATAAGTAAGTAAGTAACAAGACATTTCCAGGCTAAATCAAAGAGAATCTCAGAAAAGACAATAAGATTAAAGTGAATTTGGGAAAAGTTTCTTCAAAAAGATGAGATATTGGATGGGATTTGAAAAAAGTTGTAGACACCAAGGAGGCAGAGATAGGAAGAGAATGCCACGTATGGGAGACAAGCAGTGAAACTGAACAGATTCAGAAGTGTTGTCTAAGGGGAATAGCAAGGAGTGGGGTATGACTTGATGGCAAAATTCATTGGAATGAATAAAGTACAAGAAGACTAGAGACATAGGGATTTTCCAAGTTACAAAGATCTTTAAAAACCAGAGTGGATTTTATACTTGATTCTAGTGGTCAGATGAGCTCTACAAGATATTATTACAAACCAGTTATTGATAAGCATTAATGTAGAGAGGTTTCCTATGATGGATTTACCCAAAACAATAAAATTTAATATGGGCCAAAAAGTAAGGTCAAATAATAACTGATTTATCTTGAGTATAAATCTTAATGTTAAAAGTTTTGACAAGTATCATGGTACCAATTTAGTAAATATGGAAGATGTCTGAATGAAGGCCAAAAATATTAAGCCCAGTATAGAAATCAAACCTGATTTAATTAAATTCAGGAAACAATTGGTAAACACATACCCAACAGTAACCCATATAGACTGATCCTAGTATTTCTACACAGGCATATAACAGGAAACAGTTTTCCAAAGCTCTCTCCAAATGTTCTTTGATTTGCTATTTGTCTAATTTTTCAGCAGGTCTTAGTCTGAATTGAAATTGAAACTTGTGAGCACTTTTCAATTTAGGATTCTCTGATGCATCCCACTCTATCCCCCATAGACAAACACCAATTTCTTTAAGGCTGAATATATTTGTGTAGCACATCTGTGACTATGAGATATTTTGCACAGAAGCTATATCTCCAAAAATTAATATTTCCCCTCCATTGTAGATTAATTCTGAGGTAATGGCATCTTTATCTCATTTCAAGCTGTGTACTTTTTACTTCTGGAATTCAATCAATTCATTTACCTCTTAAAAACAAAATTGTACCTCACTTGGGTTGCTGCTAATGAACTAAAGAAATGATGGTGACACTGACAGGGATGGGAATATGAACCACAAAATCAAACTAGATTTTTACCTAAAATAATCAATTTTCCTTCTCTGAAATAAAAGTCCATGATGCATATTATTGTGCTTTGGACAGAAAAGTTAAAAAAATATCAGGATGATAACATTTAATCTCCCGATACCTGAGTGATCTAAGATTCTCTTAATTATTGAAAATTCTCTGGCTAATATTCTGTGGAAAGCATTTCCGATGGCTGATAAAGTTTCTTAGAAAATCCTTTAAAAATGAATCTTCCATTTTCTGCCATTTGGATGATAATTTGCTTTCTTCTTATCAAATCTGACACATATCCATAAATCCATTTGTGTGAACAGGTTACTACCACAAGGATTCAACCAAATAGGATGTGTAAACAGGTTCCAGATGATGCCCATCTGAAAAGATGATCTTTAAAAAAAAATTTATTTAGTATCTTATTTTCCTCAATTACATGTAAGACAATCTTCAACATTCATTTTTTCTCAATAATATTTCATTTTTAAATTGAATGCAAAGACAGTTTTCAACATTCATTTCTGTGAGATTTTGAATTCCAAATTTTTTCGCCCTCCTTCCTCTACCTCTCTTCTCTCCAAGGCAGCAAGCAAATCAATATAGGCTACATTAAACATATTTCCATATTAATCACATTATAAAAAATCAGAACAAAAAGGGAAAAGCCATGAGAAATAAAGAGCCAAAAAAATAAAAAATGAAACTAGTATTTTTCAATCTGCATTCAATCTCCATAGTTCTCTTTCTGGATGCCGATGGTATTTTTATCCCAAGTCTATCAAAATTGTCTTGGATCACCTTATTGCTGGGAGGAGCTAAGTCTGTCATAATTTATCATCACATGATCTTGCTGTTACTGTATATAATTCAACATTCATTTAAAACATTTTATGTTCCAAATTCTTTCCCACCCTCCCTAACACACTTATTGAGATGGCAAGCAATTGAACATAGATTATCTGTACAATGAAAAGACTATCTTTTGAAGGACTAAAAAAATGCAACAGCTAAGAGTATTTTAATTTTTTATTACCTCATTTTATTCAAGGGGAAATATTAATTTTTAGAAATATAGCTTCTGTGAAAAATATCTCAGTGGTCACAGATACGCTACACAAATATATTCAGCCTTAAAGAAATTGGTGTTTGTCTGTGGGGGATAGAGTGGTCTGCATCAGAGAATCCTAAATTGAGAAGTGCTCACAAGTTATCTGGTCTGACTCCATTAATTTATAGATGAGGAAACAAAAAACCCAAATGAAAATATTTTGTTCAAGTTTACACAGGGAATGAAGGAGAAAAGGCTGGGATTTGAACTCATGTCCTCTGATGCTAAATATATTCAACATCTATGTATTTATACAAGGCTTTAAGGTTTGTGAATCTTATCTTATTCTCAAGAAAACCTATTGGGCGAATTCTATTATTATTTCCCTTTACCCAATCAGGAAATTGAAGCACAGTGAAGCTATTTTTTTTTTCCAGGAAGGGGAATAGTATCTATTGAATGGCAAGTACTGTGCTAAGTGCCTGACAAATATTATATTTCATTTGACCCTTACAACAAGCCTGAAAGATAAGTGCTATTATTCATCTTTATTTGGTGGAGGAGGTTAAGTGACTTGACAGAGTCACATAGCTAGTAAATGTTTGAGGTAAAATTTGAACTCAAGTATTCCTAACTCTACATAGCTGTCACATGATCTTTTCCATTTTTAATAGTGATAAACAAAAGATATTAATAAAGGTAAGATTATAGAATGCTATCCATGGAGTTATTTCTTAATTTCTTTGTGGTATTGATGCTTTCATTCATTGGACACATTATTGCCCTGAATTCTGTCATTGTAGGGGAAGATATTTTCTTTTCTCAATTTTAGCATATCCTTTACAAAGTTGTGAGCATCTAATGTGATATAGTAGTGAATGCCATGCTATGCAAATCTTAAAGTACTATATTACCATCACTTATTATTGTTAATGATTGTAATTTCAACTGTATAGCTATAATTTCTTTAACTGTCTATATATTGACTTAAATTTCATAGAATCACCAAGCAATACAATTACCCAAAAATTACTAAGTTTAAAAATTTTAATAATCTACACATCATCTGTCAATTTCATGTTAATTTTACTATGAATTTTTTAATTATAGAAAGCAAATGGAGTGCACATTATTTTCAGTGAGCTTTTCATCAGATTTGGCAGTTCAGCAACAGTGTCAAAGTTTTATCATGCAGAGCTGCAACTAAGGCTGGGTGGCCAAGATTTTGCCCCAGGGAACCAAAATTAAAAGAGTGTTGACAATGCTTAATATTGTCATGTAGAATCAACTATGTTCTGAGCTGATTTGTCATGAATAATTATGGGGGGAAAACTGGAATTAGCAGTTTATCTAGACTTCTTTCCCCATGCTGCCACACCTCTGGCAAGCTTCCCCTTTCCTACCTAATATAGGGTGGCCTGCTGTGTGATTTCTTCATTTCAATTGCATTACTCTTCAAGTGGTATACCCTTCCCTTCCCTTTCTTTCTCTTTCCTTCCCTTCCTCTTTTTTTCTTCCTCCTCCTTTTCTTCTTTCTTCCTTCCTTTCCACCTCTTCCTTTTCTTCTTCCTTCTTCACATCCTCATATTTTGCTCATCTTTCTTCTTCTTTTTTTTCCTTTCCTCTCTTTCTTTCTCTTCTTCTTCCCTTTCCCCTCCTTCTCTCATTCCCAGGCCTCTTATTTGAAGATTGCCACAGGAATGAAAAACATGAGTTATGAATTTATTATTGAGTCTGGGTATCAGATCCTGTAATGACTTTAATCTCTTTTTGGCAAGTGCTACAATATACACTGGGAATTCTCTGGGACTATGAATAAAGACTGAATTTTTCAAATAATATTTTATTTTTCCAAATACATATTGAAAAGATATTTTTCAACATTCACCTTGCAAGATTTTGGGTTCCAAATTTTTCTCCCTTCCCCCTCTGCTCCCTCTCCCCAAAATGCTGCAGCAAGCAAAAATTGAGTACTCAATCCTGACAACAAGGGCATGACTTCCACTGTTGCAGATTATATCTCACCCATCCAATTCTTATCCACAGTATGCTCTAAATCTCATCTCCTGACATTGTTGCCCATGTTGCACAAATATCATTTCATGGAATTCTTGGCCATGCCATCACCAAAAGTCTCATTCCAATGGATTCTTACCTAAATCTTCCCATAATCCCATAATCCTTCCCAACATGCTTTCCTCTAAGTAATTAAAATTGTTTGTTTGATGTTTTTTTTTTTTTTTTTTTTTTTTTTTTTTTTTAGGTACCATTACAACATTCAGGCTGCCCAGACAACTAAAGAGCACAGTGAATAATTTAGTGCCTGTAACATCAGAAAGACCTGAGTTCATCCCTCCACCTCAGGCACAACTTACTCTGTGAATGTGAGTAAAGTCACTTAACCTCTGTCTCAGCTTCCTCACCTGTAAAATGAGAGTAATAATAGCAGCTACCTCCTAGGTTTTTTGTGTAAATTAAATAAGATATTTGTAAAGTGTTTTGTAAAGCTCAAAGTTCTTAGTGTTAGCTATTATTATTAATATCCCACCTTATCCTTTTTTTTTTCATCACTTAACTGATTTAACTCCTTTCCTGATTATTTCCCTTTATGCTCCACCTCATGTGACTGCTCTCATGAATCACTGTTGATATTGAACTACAAGCTACTTATGTCCACTATGTGTCTCTTCATTGCTATTTGGTTCATTCTTTGGAAGGTAATACTTCTATTACAAACCATTATAAAGCAAAAAATCATAAAGGTCTAAATAATAAAACATTATATACTTTTTTTGGGAAGAAAGTGAAATACAAATATTTGTATTTTCTATTTTAAAAAACACCTTGAATTTGCTCTGATATTTTACTGAGCACATGACAAAAAGTTGGGGGTTTTATTTTATTTTATTTTTCTCTTTCCTTTTATAGTTTGCTTTTTTCCCCTGTATTTATATTTAGTTTTAAATCAATAAATATTTTTTAAATTTAGAAACCTATTTTTAAAAAAATAAAACAGTATTTTGAAAAGATTAAATATTTTAAAAGTAGTATTTTAGCAAGGAATACTTAACTGTTTAGTTATATAAATGTCTCCTTTTATTTATATCAAATGGCTACTGGGAAAACGTTTAAAGTGAATTCAATGAACATGACACTTCAATTTTTCAAAGAAAAATTTCTTTTTTAAAATAAAGGTTGATTACTTTCTTAAATGGATTTCACAATTTCTGAATAGCACTAAAGGTCTTCCTTTTCTATTATAGGAACTAGACAATGAATTATGTTTAAGGTTTTAAAATAATCTATGTAATATTTCAGAAACTTAGGATGTCTGAATTTTTAAAAGAATAGGTAGTCAAAGGCATGTGAAAATATATATTAGACAATAAAAACTATTTGACATTACATTATGACCTGCTATATAGTGAAACTTGAGAAAATGAGATCCATTTTGGACATCTTTACTTCCAATAGAAATAATCAGGTAATGACTGAAAGCATAAATGTGGCTTTTTTGTTGTGAATTCACTCAGTTAAAAAGCTGTTTTTATCTTCATTTATTAATTGCCAAATTATTAATTAAGTTCTCTGCCGGGCATGTGTTAAGCTCTTGAGACAAAACATTTTTTAAAAAAACAAGCAAACAGTGTTCTTAAGGAGCTTTTATACATGTAATATATATGTATAGGTATGTATGTATATTTTTTTTCCTGAGGCATTTGGTTTTAAGTGACTTGCCCAGGGTCACACAGCCAGGAAGTGTTAAGTGCCTGAGGTCAAATGTGAACTCAGATCCTCCTGAGCTGGTGCTCTGTCCACAGCACCACCTAGCTGCCCCAGGAGTTTATATTCTAATGGCAGAGACAATATATGTGGTAATAAGATAAAACAAGATATACACAAAATAAAAGGAAAACTATTTTGGGAGGGCAGATGCTGGCAGCTTAAGGGATCAGGAAAAGATTCATATGGAAAGGGAAACTTGAGTTGAATTTTAAAGGAAACTAAGGATTCTAAAAGATGAAGGCAAGAAAATGGTGCAATGGGGGACAGTCAGTACAAATTCATGCAGATGGAAGGTGTTATATGTGAGAAGTAGCAAGATCAGATTGACTGAATTCTAGTCAAAAGTACATGGCAGGGAGTAGAGTGAAGCAAGACTGGAGGGGTTATATAGAAAATAAAGCAGAACATGCCTCTCTTATTCCATGAAATCCATGATCCCATCAATATGAATATTTTCTTCAATGCTACTGAATTCTTCCCATTGATGTTCACCCATCTTACATGATTCCTATTTATATACTACCATAAATTCAATCACAGTGAATCTAACACATTATTAGTCTTCTCTCCATTTTCTTGAGGTGAGAATCCTTGGCTCAATTTCTTTTATATGATTCCTTATTTGTAATGTGTTTCAATCTGCTCAAGTCTTTCTTGAATTTCTCTCTTCAATTTCAATTTCTCAGAACCATAGTGCTACATGATTTGCAATCAAAATGTCTTTTTATTTTAAGGGAAACCTTGTGATTCATCAAAGTTATTCTAGTAAATTGAAATAATGAATACATAGAAATGAACCTTAAAATGTTTTTAATTTTAAATATATTTAATATATTTTATTTTTAAAATATTTTCTTATTTCATTGTTTACTAATTATATTTTAAAAGTTTTAATATTTATTTAAATTTTTGTTCCAAATTCTTTCTTCTCTCCTACACCTCCCTTAATGCTCTTTAAATGAAACTGTATTTATACTTTTAAACATTTCCGGAATTTTCTCCTATCTCATTTCCTGCATGACTCTTCCTAGAGAATTATCTCATGATTAATGAAGATTTTTTTTTTAAAGAATAAAGGAAGAAGAGGAAGAAGATTATGGGAAGATAGTGAAATAGATTCATAAATTTCTTTCTTTCTTTCTTTCTTTCTTTCTTTCTTTCTTTCTTTCTTTCTTTCTTTCTTTCTTTCTTTCTTTCTTTCTTTCTTTCTTTCTTTCTTTCTTTCTTTTTTTTCTTTCTTTCTTTTTTAATTTACAAAACATATGCATGGGTCATTTTTCATCATTGACCCTTGCAAAACCTTCTGTTCCAACTTTTCCTCTCCTTCCTCCCACTCCCTCCCTTAGATGGCAGATAGTCCCATACATGTTAAATATGTTAAAATATATGTTAAATACAATATATGTATACATATTTATACAGTTACCTTGCTGCACAAGAAAAACTGGATCTAGAAAGAAAGAAAGAAAGAAAGAAAGAAAGAAAGAAAGAAAGAAAGAAAGAAAGAAAGAAAGAAAGAAAGAAAGAAAGAAAGAAAGAAAGAAAGAAAGAAACCTGAGAAAGAAAACAAAAATGCAAGCAAATAACAGAAGAGTAGAAATGCTAATTGGATCTGGTTTGAATCATCTCCTTGCTGAAGAGAGCTATTAGATCCATAAATTTCAAGTTCTCTAGATTTCCCCCACAAGCAGAACAAATTTGTGTCTTAAGGTAATCATAGATGGGTGAAAAACCCAAAGAATTTGGGGCAGAACAGGGATCCTCCTGGGACAATCTAAGAAGATCCAAGGAAAGTTCCCAGGCAGGGATTAACCAGTGTGAATTGCAAACACCTCTGGACTAGTTTCACAGAAACATTAAATAGGAAACCCCAGAGCTAGATTACTTTAGCTGGAGCCTTAGCTGGAACCACAGAAACTTCTTCAGTTTCTCAGACTGTGTGTGCAATCTAGGCTCCGAATCCAGGCAGACTGAGGGAACCTTAGCTGATCAGGAACATGAGGCCTAGCTGAGGTGTGGCGGTAGTATGGAAGGAAGCAACACACCAGGAGTGCTGAAGGAGGGCACAGGAATGCTGCTAGTTGCCTTCACTTGCAGGAGGGTGAAACTCTTGGTTTGGGGTTTCAGGAGAGAGGGAAGAGCTGAAGTGAAGCTAGAATCATCACCCCCACCCCATGATTAGAGGTGCTTACTCTAATCTCATTTTAAAATAATTTTTTAAAGAAAGAATCCAACCATAAAAACTTATTGTGGGGACAGGGAAGACTGGGGCTCACCTTCAAAGGAGGATATTGAAGTAAAAAAAGCCCCTTCTCCCCCAAAGAATAATATTAAATAGCTCCCTGAGCAGAAAGGATTTATAGAACTCACAAAAGAATTTTAAAAATCAAATGAGAGACATTGAAGAAAAGCTAAAAAACTAATTAAATAAATAAAAACCACCAAAGAAAAACAAGAAGATTGTGAAAAAAATGCCAACCAACTAAAAAAGGAGATACAAAGGCTTAAAGAAGAAAATAATTCTTTGAAAATTAGAGTTGGTCAGAGGGAAGCCAGTGAAGCTATAAGAGAAAAAGAAATAACAAAACAAAGTATAAAAAATAATAAAATTTTACAGAATGTAGAAAGTCTTAAAATAAAAACAACAGATCTGGAGAACAGATAAAGAACAGAATATATGAGAATAATTGGATTACCTGAAAGCTGTGACCAAAAAAAAAAAAAAAAAAGAACCTCAACATAAAAATGCATAATAATGGAAAAAATAATCACTCCAAGAAAATTGTCCTGGAGTGATAGAACATGAGGGGAAAGTAGAAATAGAAAAAAATTCATCAATCACCACCTCAACAAGATCCTTTGTGGAAAACATATAGAAATATTATCACCAAATTTCAAAGCCCCCAGATCAAAGACAATTTTTCCAAGAAGCAAAACAAAACAAAACAACAACAACAACAACTATAAATTGCAATGCTGGGGCTACAATGAGTGTTCTATAAGAATTAGCAGCACCCACAACAAAAAGACCATAAGTCTTGGAATAATATATACTGCCAATCAAATGAACTAGACCTGCAGCCAAAAATATCATGTCCAACTAAATTATCCATAATATTAGATGAAACAAATGGACATTCGACAAACTTGCAGATTTTCAGGACTTTGTCTCAATCAAACCTGAATTTAATAGAAAATTCAACATATAAGAAACAATATCAAATATTAATTTCAAGGAACTCAACATGGACAAATTATTTATGTGTTGTGCAGGAGAAGAAATGATACAGAGG
>NC_133619.1:25247889-25362889 GCF_048593235.1 Sminthopsis crassicaudata | reverse complement strand
AGAGGAGAAACATTCTTAAAGATCCGGGGCAACCTTGTAGGAAATAAAACCTGATCTAGACTTTTAAGGATGGCCAGGATTTCAAAAGGCAGACACAGAGGGACATGGCATTCCATGTATAGGTTATAAAAGAAAAGCCATTAGAACATATTCAAAGAGAGATTGGCAGACCACATGTGGATATAGTGTAATGGGAATTATTTTGTGTGGGGGTTTTATTAGATTGCCACTGAGGTCTTTTATAACTCTCAAATTCTGTGATTTCATGAAATGCATTATCAAGATGGAAGAAGTCTGGCTAAAGGTTGGCCAGAGCTATTGAGAGTACACAGTTTGGTACCATCACTAACTATACTCTAGGCAACATCAATAATGTTAGAAGTTGTTGCCCTAAAAACTAGACATGGGTATAAGAGTCAGAACTGCAGCCAGAGAACTTTGATTTTTTTGGACTAGTCTTGGAGGCAACATGGAGATGAGCATGAAAAGAGCAAATAGTGAGAAATAATATGAATGTGAGTTTGTTCCATCTTGTGTGAGTGAATGTAAAGAACTTAGCAGTGTTACGGGAAGAAGTCATTCAATGGCTCTGTGTAGGTGGGGGAAGATCTAAGATTCTAGAAAACTTCAACATTTCAGAGGTTCCTTTTGTAGATGATTCTTTGGATGAATTTTTATTGGATTTAACTACTTGTGTCATTTCAATTAAGGAACTTTCGAAGGAGACACAGAAGACCTGTGGGTAAAAACACCATGCCATTCTATGTATTGAGTTATGCTATTTATCTTGAGTTTTTAATATTAACACACAAAAATTGATGTGAGATGCCACAATCCTAATATACAGATAAACAATAAAACAATAATAAAATTGACCCCATAGATATATACAGGTATACTTCTATTGCAGTCACCTATAAATTTCCTAAAAAGCCACAATCATAAAAATCATAGAATTCTAGAGCTATGGAGGCACCTTGCAAATCATCTGGTCCAAGCTCTTACTTTAAGAATGACACTTAAAGTGCTAAGTGACTTGTGTAAGATCTGCTGGGTAGTTAATGGTAGGTTAATGAAGAATCATTCAGGTTTTCTGATCCCCAGTAGAGTGTTAGTTCTACTATACTATGTATGCTGTTTCTCTCTTGAGACCCAGAAAAATCTTAATTTAATTTTAATTAAGATTGTATGCTTGCTTGTGTAATTAGCATTTTAATATTCTTGGTGGGGATATTTTGTGAAAGTGATGAAAAGTTTTGAAGTTGTATAAAAGCCAATTTTTTTTGACATAGACAAAGCTATTTAACATGGTATAAATTTATGACCAAAGATAACTTGTATCCTTCAGGTAGAATTAAACACCTTGAGAATAGCCACTTTTAATTTTGTTTTTGCATCCTTAGAACTTTGCATATAGTTGGTACTTAATAAGTATTTATTGGATTGTTTGGGATCGGAAAGAACTTGAACCACTGCATCCTAGCTGTGGGCTGAGTTTTACAAGAGAGTTGTGTTCTTCAACTTTATGGAGGAAAAATATGACCCTTGAGTCTTCTTAGAATTAATGAGTAGTGAAGCCCTAAAGTGAAATGAGTCCCTGATTCTTTAATTTCAATTTTTAAAAGTGCATTTATATTGGATTTGAATAATATAGTGAGTCTGGGAATAAATGTCCACCTAAGGGTGATATTTCTCCAGTATAACATTTTCATGCTAATAATAGAGAAAATGAATAAAAATATTTAAATGAATTTATTCGTTAAGGAGTCATAAGCTATAGAAAAATATTTCTTGGGACTTGTGGGATTGTTAATTACTGTTACTGGTTCCAGTGTGATACTTTTCAATAAAGTAAATCTGTGGCCAAGAAAATGACTATCAGGCAAAAATAATACATTTTAAATGATATTGTTAAATATCCCTGAAAATATTATTTGTTGCTATTTGGTAATATTGGGATCTGCTTTAAATCAAATTGATCAAGTATTTTTAAGTTCTTACTGTGTGCCAAGCATAGTGCTAGGTGCCAGGGATGCAAGTGTAAAATGATGCTAGTTGCTAATTTGAATTTTTTTTTAAAAATAGTATATTGCTGAGGAAAAAAAATATTTGTCTGAGAAATGGTGAGAGGTTCTTGGGAGATACACACACAATTCTGAGATATTCCAAGAGAAAGCATCCCTTCAATAAAAAAAAACCTCACTAAGGACAAAGCTCATTTCCAATAGCTAATTTATTTGTGATGATTTTGTGGGGTTTTGAGTTGGATAGCTGGAAGAATCATACTATTAGAACTTTTTAGTAAGTATTGAATGATTTTTTTTTGATTTCTCAATCTAAGTAAGCATGAAAAGGACTTGATTTGAGGCAGTAGGAGCCAGGGATCAGAAACCAGATCAAGATTCAGTGACTGAAGCTGACTACAGAAGAGAGATGAGAGAAATCAAGAGAAGCTGATCACAGAAGCCAAGGTATCAGAAGTAAAAAGTATGGAACGCTATTTGGAAGAAATCTCCATTATTTGAAACAACTGATTGGGAGAAAGGAGATTTGTCTTCTGTGGGTAAAAAGCTGACTGGATGAAAGACTGCTTTGCTCTTTAGTTATGTACAACACAAAAGAGAGGAAACTCCTCAAAAGTTTAATCTATTTTGCCTTTTATTACCTTCTAGGTCTCAAGAATGGAAAGCCCATCAAAGTCTATAGAGAGCAACATCTGAGTAGCTTTTGCAGATTTTAGGATGAAAGGGAACTACTTTTCACTTGAAACTGTCACAATGCCTTAGTGCCTAGCCAAAGGAACAAACCAAAGCACTTCTTCATACCCCATGCTTAAGGCTTTTGATGATCTACAAGAGCTTAATCCTACTTCAGAGTAAAAATAGCAAAGAAGATTTCTTCAGCAAAAGACCAGGGGGCTCGGAAGATGAGAGATCTTACCCAGCAGGTATGAATGATAAAAGACTATTTCCTGTAGAGACCACCAACATTGTGACACCATCTGCAATACAGAGTCATGAGTTTTTTTTAGGGACATGGTTTTCCTTAAACATGTGCCTCCCTGCTAAGCTTTTGTAAATTTGGTGTCCATTCACACATGCATTCCCCATACATACTATGTACATCCATAGAAGCCCAGATTTGTGGATGTATAAATGTTTTTTATTCTTATTTTTAACCTTTCCTTTAATAAATATTGATATGATTATTCTTCCTTTTGTCTTCTTTTTTAGAATACATTTGAAGCTTAAAAGTGAACAGTATCATTGTGATTCATTTGTGTAAATGGGAAGTACACTGGTGGGGTCTCACAAATTATAATTATGAGTCTTTCCCCCACATCCTTTAGACTCTAATAATTGACTTGAAGAAGTATGGAATTATTCACACCCTTCCCCAATAAGCATTCAAGATTTGTCCATGTGAATTCATGTAGAGGGCTGGAACTCTGAACAGGTGTACTTGAATGCAGAACTGCAAAGTACTTAAGGTTAAGTACTTATTCAATGTAATATAATGGTTCTTATAAACATATACTTAGATGATAGGTGATGTAATGGCTCTCCTTACCATTAGCACATGCTGAATGTGGTGTAATGAGATAATCGTAGGGAAGGATTAGAGGGCTGAGGGAGAAAGTCAGAGTCTCTCTGCCACAGGGAAGACTTCAGGCTCAAGACTCCAGAGTCCAGAATCCATCTTAGATGAGCCATGTGGCAGCTTGCCTGCCTCCTTCACTTCTCCTCCTAAAGACCAAGAACTTTGAATGATCCTGACTGACAGATCCTAAGGCTCTCCAGAGAGCTAGCCAGACATTATAAATGCAAATTGAAGAGAGTTAACCCAGAAGGAAAAGAAGGGAGCATCAGTGTCACATCAAGTGACACTGTATCTGATACATAGTCATTGAAGGATTTTTCTCCTTGCTCATGTAAATAATTTTTAATAGAGTCAGCCCAGTAACTTTGATCTATGGATGGGCATGGCATCAATGAAATGCCACATGGGCATCTCATGCTTTAATTTAAAGAAACAAGACAGAGATTTGACTGAGTTATTCCATTCTGAGCTTTATAAACTTTTCTTGTTCTTGACATTTTAGAAAACTGAAGAAAACGCAATCTGATTTCTTAAAGATCTGCGATTTTCCCTCTGCTATTTGAGACTTTGCTCTTGTGTGATTCTAAACTGTTCTTCTTTAAAGAGTATGGAGTTTCATGATTCAATACCTTACAACATCATCAGGGGACTATTAGTGTTAAAAAAAAAAAGAAGTTTTTCTTTCAGTTAGCAACTTGTGGTCATTAAAATCCTCTAAAGATGAAGTAGTCCATTTCAAAGTCCGATTCTTTTTGTTCAGCAAAACAACTGTTTGGTCATGTATACATATATTGGATTTAATTTATACTCTAACATATTTAACATGTATTGGTCAACCTGCCATCTGGGGGTAAGGGGAAGGAGAGGAAAAATTAGAACAAAAGGTTTGGCAATTGTCAATGTTGTAAAATTACCCATGTATATATCTGGTAAATAAAAACTATTAAAAAAAAAAGATGAAGTAGTCCACTTTCCCCTTCCAGTTCAATTCTAGACTCAGCTCATTGCTCATGCTCAACGTCAATGTCAATGTCAATTGGCCTCATGGCCCACTTCTATAGATTCTATAGATTTTTATCCACCTGATTTTTACCTATAAGAAAAGTTAGGTTGGATTTTTTTAGTGGTCTCATTTGGAAGCCTCTGCCATGTTGTAGGACTTTTGGTAAGCTCTACAAAATCATCCAAAAAAAAGGAAGGAATCTGGAGAATAGCACCATCCATCTTCAACTTGAATTCTTAGACTTAATAGTAATATTGGCTCTTCTCTCATCTTACTTTAAATATTTATGCAAGGAAAATAGGTATTGCTGAGGTTTTCTATCAATTCCCTTTTCATGAAATCGATTATAGATCCTAGAATATGTTCTAGACTAGTAATTTTTATTTCTTTTTATCATATATTCAAAGATGTAGTTGGTGGTTTCAGAGAACATATCTCCTATCTCCTAAGATTATTTCTTTTTATTTTTCATTTACAATGTGACTGGACCTGAGTCTCCCATTTACATATTCTGTTCCTTTTGGATAAAAGGTAAATATACTTCTGTTGTCGTTCAGTTTACTCAATTCCCATTACCACTTGCTGTTCCATTCCCTTCAATTCCCTCACTTCCAGAGGCATTTTAGGTCATAGCCTCATCCTATAAAACCTTAGGGATGCCTATGGGTCAACAAGTCAGAAAGCATCTTTAAAGCATTTATCACGAACAGTTCTTGTATTAAGCACTAAAGGAGCGAGTTCAAATTGACATCCTGTGCCAGGAACATTTATTCAGTTTGATCATTATCCATATTCTAGGCATTTAGATACAAACAGTGGTGTTCTGTTAAGGACCATGCCTAAGTGAAAGGGCAGGTCAATTCTCTGAGAGCCTCCACAGCTGTGGATCATAATATCTGAAGGAGTTGCGGGGCAGCCTTTACTAATGCAGATGTTCCTTGTGGATTGGGAATGAAATAAATTGGAGGCAAGAGGGAAAAGGAGAAAGGTCAGATAATGCAACAGTCTCAGTCAGAGAGGTCAGAGAACAGCAGCTGCCTCTCAGTCTCCTTGAATCACCATCATCTTCTCACATGAAGAGATCCATTCTTCAGGTCTGAGTTAGACCTCCAGCAGCCCCTAGCAGGTCCATATCACAAGAGTGTTCTATTATTATATTATTGAATTTTTGTCTCCTTTGAACTTCTGAATGTGACTAATGCTTTCTTTTGACATTGCAGCTACATTGTATGGCATATATTTTGTATACGTAGAGGCAGTGAGTTCTCTCCATCTTCCTTTTCCATTCAGAGCTTCAGGTATCTGAGCTGGTCTTGATTTATACACAATTCTCAGGAAGTTGGGTTTTAAGACTTGGGGAAGAAGTGAGACACTTGTTATTTAATGCATGACCAAAAAAGATATTCACTTAGCCATAGCAGGGGAAAAGACATTGAGTAAGAGTAGTAATTGAAGGTATCTTCAGTTGAGTGAAGCTTCTTTGCCTAAGTTATCCATTATGATCAACTATCCAATTATCAGGGCATCCTTAGATTTCCTCATGATTGCTTTGTGCTCAGGCAATGAGGAAGTGAAATCTATAGATTGAACCTTTAGACTCCTGATCCAACCAAAGCTCAAAGATTTTCTTAAGGAAAAACTGATCTGACTTGCATTGGGTGGGGGGGAAAGGTTAGTATATTGCTCCTACCATACCAGGAAAATAAATTGTAAGCCATGGCTCCAAAATTTGATGTCCATTTTCAGCAACCATTTATTTAATCAAATATGCCCTTCTCTTTTGAATTCATTGTTTTTAACAATTACATATAGTATAATATCCATCACATATACATACCTACATATATATATATATATACATATATATATGTATATATATATATATATATATATATATATATATATATATATATATATATATATATATATATATATATATATAAATTTTTGTATCTGAAAACAACAGCTTCAATTCAGCAACTCAGAGTCCTGAGAGTTTCCTCAAGAGTATGAGTTGCTGAATAGATGCTGTTGTATATGCAGGGAATTTCCTCATGGAGTTTCTTATACCAATGAAATCATAGAACTGATGCAAAGTCAACAAACATTAAACCATCACAATGATGACATGACATGAATAACATCAACAATAAAAAACAATTCTAGTTCTAATCTTCTCTTCCTTCTCTTTCTGCATTTACCTACTTCTGTTATTCTCCCTCAAATTATGCACCTTCTCCTACTTCTTCTTTGTGATCATATTCATTGTCTTCCCCAAACATTTAGTGACTCCCCATTGTCCATCTCGTGATGCATAGAATCTTCTGGCTTTCAAACTGAAAGCCTTTTGTAATATGTCTCCAATGTGCCTGGCCAGCCTTTCTCTGTGCTATTGATCTTCATGTATTTTACATTTCAACTAAGTGAGACTATTCTGCATTCCCTAGTTTTGTCCTTCAGTAAGTCATCCTCATTCTTTTGACAAAATGCCCCCTTCTATGCCTAGAATAGGCATCTTCCTAGCTCCACTTATTGAAGCCCCTAATCCTCTCTAAGAGAATCTCAAGGGACACCTTCCCCAAGAAGCATTCTTTGACCTTTCCCTCTTTTACACTCCCAACTGAAAGTAACCTCCTGCTTCTCAAATGTTTTACAACATTTTGCCTTGATCTCTTCTTCCCATCCATCTCACTTTCTCTTATGTCCATTATTGACATATTTGTCCTTTCTCCTAAGATTATCAGTGTCTGCTTGAGAGCATGAATATAATATGTTATTTTTAAAAATTTCAAAATATCTAGAATAGTCCCATGTTCATAGGATCAAAAATTTTAAGACTCTCTACTCCAAATCTTCACTTTAATGACAGTGGAACTGAGGTCCCAAGGTAACATGGGAACTCATTACCAGCAAGATTTTGAATCAAGGTCATCTCATTCCAAAGTTCTAATGCTCTTTGCTGTAGCATACCAATTCATTGAATAAAATAGTGACTATCAAGGCTTACAGAGGCCCTCGTGGTGTTCTATCAAAACCAAAATTGCCCTGATGCCCTATCATGGTACCCAAAATTTCCACCATCACTCTTTACAAAAAATAATCTAGAGAGAACTTTTTCTTTTTAACTGAATTACTCATTAATTATTTAATGCTTATTATAATGTAGAAAGAATAGTTCACCAAATCACCTCTTTGCCATATTGAAGAACAAAAAGCTGAGCCTTGAGAGAATGAGGTATTGTACAGGTAAATTTTGGTGAGTGTAGTCCTGGTACTGAGAGTACTATCAGGGAGTTCAGGTCTGGATGGTCATCATCGTGTGTGTGTGTATATATATATATATATATATATATATATATATATATATATATATGCGAAATGGTAGTGATGATGAGAGTGAAGAGGACACTTACGGGTATCAAGGAATGGGTACAACTGAAAATCCCTGCTCAGAGTAGAAATAAGTGTAGTCCTGGTACTGAGAGTACTATCAGGGAGTTCAGGTCTGGATGGTCATCATCGTGTGTGTGTGTAAATATATATATATATATATATGCGAAATGGTAGTGATGATGAGAGTGAAGAGGACACTTACGGGTATCAAGGAATGGGTACAACTGAAAATCCCCTGCTCAGAGTAGAAATAAAGGAGGACCACCAACAGAATGTCCCCAGGATCAATCTTTCCTGCTATTCCAATTTCAAGGCAGTACATAGGAATTTTCTGTGTATCAGTGGGATTGAAAGACCCACTTCAGGGCAAACATTCCTATCCACTCTGTGATCACTGGAACGAAATTTATCACTTTTACTTTTTTCAATGACATCTTTCCTTTCTTGCCATGATCACAAAGGGGAGAAACCTTATTTCAAATCGTCTAAATGTAATTTACTTATGACAGATGAGTCTGAACTTCATGCACATGTATTTAGGTGCAAATTTTCCAAAGCATGGCTTCCAGAAGTTTTGGGTAATGACTATCCAATAAAAGAAAATATAAAAGGGTCTGGAATCCAGGAAATGCTATCTCAGTGCAAGGCAGCAAACCGGATAATCTATGCTCTCTCTCTCAGCCTTAATACGCAAATCTCTGACATCTCACAGTTGAGCAGTTATATTTATTTTGACAAAATGCACAATTGCTGAAGGGAGAAGATGTATTTATCAACTGCAAATTAATGATATTCGTGCAGCTAAGTAAACATATGTAGGCCTGTCCTTATTAAAGAAAACCTGAAGAGACAGGTACAAAAGAACAAAGTAATTTTCTCCCTGAGATATTTTTTTTCTTTCTCATATAGAAAGGGGTCATGGAAGTGTTCATCTAATATTGAGCTCTCCGGGGAGTAAAACCGAGATCTTGCAGTGGGACCAAGAGGCTTAAAATGACAGTGCATGAAGGATTACCTAGAGAGGATGCTCCATAAATGAACAGAAAGCACCTTCAGAATTCCAAATTGTGGTTACAAAGTGTTTAGCATGATTTTCCAGTAGCATCAAGGAAATCGGCCAACTGGTGCACCAAACTTCAGAGACGTGCTGTTGGTCATTGAGGTAGCTAGTATAGAGATGAGATTAGCTTCTAAGATTTTCTAACTCCAATCTAACAATGTACCTTATAGTATAGTACATTTAATGTATAAAGACACTTAAGATTCTCCCCTGAATTCTCATTTTGCCACTTTAAAAATAACACGTATACCTAGAGTCCCCTGTGAGTCTTGAACTTTTACATGCACATTAGCCAGCTCCAGAAAGTCACCAAAATCAAAGTTTAAATATCCCCCTCTCAGAAGGGCACATCACCTCTTCCCAGGAACATGTCACTCACATGGGAACAAACCTTCCCAGCTAATGGACCATTATCTTTCTGTTCCTCTTATGTGAATTTCTCCCTATATTAGAATATATAAATTTGAGTTGTGTGTTGGGCCCCCTTCTTTTCTTCATCCTCCCTCTTTTTATCATTTATCAATAAAATTTGGGCATTGAACTGGCCCCTATTTTTATGACATCCAAATTCATTAAGGAATTGATTTCCCCGATATCTCTGAATGGTCAATGGGTCTTTCTTTAGACGTAAACTGAGTCTTCCATCAAGGGCTTTGACAATAGTACTTATTCGGAGAGGTGGGGATGGAACTGGTCAGTATCAGGCCAGTCCCACAAAGTAAGGGGCAATGAAAGAATCTAAGATCTCCCAAGAGGGATTGTCTTACATCAAAGAATTGTCACAAAAGAACCACAATGAAGACAGCTGAGATTTAAAGATTTGCTAAAACTATTGAATCCAATACAAATTAAGACAAAATAATATAAATATATACAATAAAGAATTGAATATGTAGAAAAATCACAAAATGAGTCTATTGAAAGCAATCTAATAAAACAGCATTTACTTTAATACTGTAACTTGGATGAGAAGTTTGACATAAAATTTAGAAAATATGTTAGAAAACGTGGTTCTAGCTTGAGAAGGCCAAAGGCCTGTCTACTTCACAGTGGCAAGGGTTTTATAATAAAATCTTTCTTTTTTATTCACATACCTACATCCTTTCTTAGAACTATAAAGCTTCTCTTCCCCAGCTTTTTTTCTTTTTTATATTTCCTGGATTACCATGGTGCCATGTTTCCCTTTTCCTCATTTTATCTTGGCTCACGATCTTTGAGATGGGAATTAGAAGCTTGGATCATGAAAAATAGGCTAGGTAGAGTAGGAAAGGGAGAGGGAAATCAATATCCATGACTGTTTTAAAAGTGATAAACTGTTACATTAATCTCCATGAAATGCATATAGAGATTCCATAATGATGCATTACTTATCGATCTTGAATCATTTTCAGTTTTGCAATGTTTATTATATAAGTCATGAATCCCTATTTCATTAAAAATCAGCTCAAGGGAAACGTCCTGATTTCTCCATTTGGTTATATTGGATACTGCTCAGATGAAACAGACCATCTCATAATTTTAACATCTTTTTTTTTCTTATCCAGACTTTTTCATTCTGATAGTTTTCTTCAGTAACTTAGAAAGATAATGTGGCTTTTAGCTGCGTACTTTGTTCTCTAAGGAGATCATGACTTCATTAAATTTCACCTTGATTAGACTATATGTGAATTAGAGTATTCAATTTGGGGTTCTACCTTTTTTAAGATGATTAGTGGGAGACCATGCAGAAAAGGACAACTAGGATTGAGTTCCTGAAAAATAAGGTTGAATGAACTATGGATGAGGAAGAAAAAACCTGGATAGGAGTCGGGGAAGATGCTGATTTGTGATTGTGCAGTGGTTTTTTAGTCATGTAGAACTCCTCATGAACCCATTTGGGGTTTTCTTGGCAGTGATACTGTAGTCATTTTCTATTTCCTTCTCCCAGTTCATTTTACAGATGGGGAAACTGAGGCTAGTGAATCACCTAGGGTCATACAGCTAGGAAGTATCTGATTCCAGATATGAATGCAGGAAAGTGAATTTTTCTAGCTTCAGTCCTGGTACTCTATTCACTGGACCATTTACTTGCCATAAGAAGCTGATAGTTAACAGGCAATCACAGCTTGGCCACAGAAGACAAAACTAAAAAAGCACTGGTAGAAGCTGCAGAAAAGCAGATTTGACTTTGATGTAACCAAAAGGCCCTGGATGACTTGAGAATAGTATCTTTATCAAGAAAATCCAAAATGGGGCCTTAAAGACTTGAACATGACTAGAGCACTGAACACAAAACAATAGTATAATGGATTGCCTCCAGAGAAAGCAGATTTACCCTCTTCCATGGTCTTCAATGGAAGGTTGGATGACCACATATTGCCTTGTTGGACAAAATGTAGAGGGTATTCTTGATTTGATAAAGGTTGGACTAGATGGCCTCTGAGGTCCCTTTCAGCTCTTGAACCCTGGGATTTTATTCCCATATTGCAATTTATTTTTATTATGTTCCAGCCACTATATTAAATAATGGGAATACAAAGAAAGGCAAGAGGAACTCCTGAAACTGAGAGAGATGACATATATGTAAATGTCCTTTCAGAGTTGGTTGAGAGGTAAACTGAGAAGGAAAACAATAGCAATCGTGGTGGGGAGATCACAAAAGGCCTCATGCAGGAGGCACAACTTGATTTCAGTTTACAGATGAAGAAACTGAGGCAAATGGAATTAAGTGACTTGCCCAGGATCACACAGCTAGTAAGTGTCTGAGGGCAGATTTGAACTCAGAAGGATGAGTCTTCTGCTTTCTATCCCAGTGCTCTATCTATTTTGCCCCTCGATAAAATCAACAATTTCAGAGAAAAGGAAATGGCAGGGGATGGTGGAGAGATCAGAAAAGGCCTCTTTTAAGATGTACAGTTTATTCTGTGTCTATTATAAAGCAGGGGAATCCAGTAGGCAGAGAATTCCAGGCACCAGGGTTCCTGATAACAAAATAATGGAGATGGGAGATGGGGGTTTATGTTTGAGGAAATGCAAGTGAGCTGATATGGGTAGATTGTGATACATTAACAGAAAATTAAAGTATAAAAAAGGGGAAGTAGGAAAGGAATAGATTGGGAAGGACTTTAAAAGCTAAGAGAGGATTTCATTCTGATCCTGGATATAATGGAGAGCCATGGGAGGCTATTGACTAGGATGGGGGAGATAGTCACACCTGAACTTTAGGAAGATCATTCCAGGTTTTAAAAAGGAGTGACGTCATTACTAGCATGTCATTTTTGCCCAATGAAAGCCCCATTCGTGGGAAAGTTCTCTCTTAACTTAAATGACACATAACTCACAGGCAAATAAAAGGAGTGTAGAGCCAGTGCCAGTACCCCTTATAAAGATGAGTTTTGACTCTCTTTGTAAAAACAGTGTGCTGACATCCCTTCCAAAATCAGTCCTACTGCAAACATGGCCATAAAGTATGTTTTTTTTTTAGATTGTGAAATGTAAAAAAAGCAATCACAAGTCAGCCAGCAGGCAAGTAGAATGAATTTTGGTTGGCGGGGGGAGGAAGGCAAGAGGCTTTAAATAAATAAGGGGGGAAAATCTTTGCTGGAAATGTCATCTTAGAAAGGCTGTTGATCATTCCCATCTTCTGGTTGATGACTTCCTATGAAATATGTATTAATCTCTTCAAGCCCAGCTTTATACACAGCATCATGGCATATTTATTTTCCTAGGATGGGCTACTCCATTTTAATTTCTGTGGCAGTTTTATTGAGGCTTCTTGGGTCTGTCTTGGAAATGATTCTACTCTCTATTGCTCAGATCATTGCATGATACAATTCAATCTATTCTGCCAGAGGATTTAAAATGCTGGGACAGTTTTCATTTATCATTGAAGGTAAGACTTGGGCTTGGGGTGTTATACTCACTGCAGGTGGAAGGCAGACTAATCCACAGCAAGTGTCCAAAGCATTTATATTCAGTTTATACATGAATAATAGCGTTTGAGGCTATTCTCACTTGGACCAGAGCTCAAAGAGTTACTTGTCCTTTCACTTCAGTACAGAAGATGAGCTACAACTAGATTTTAGAATCATTCAGCTCTGTGTGGCCCATTTAAATAAAATAAAATAAAATAGATTTACAGAATCTAGATAATCAGTTCTGTTAAGAATCTACCCAAAGCTCTATCATGTGTCAGAGGTCGATTATGGATCCAGGTTTTCCATTTTCTCTTGCTACTGTTCCTTAGCAGGCACAGATATATTGTTTATAATCATTATTATCATAATGTGCATTGCAATAACATTGTATAATACAATAGTAATAATAATAACAATGGGAAGATCCAATAAGATCATCCATGGAAAGTGCTTTGTAAAAGCTAAGAACTATACAAGCGTAAGCTATTAGCGAACATTGAATTTCAACTCATGTTCACAATGACACTCTAAAGTAAATGATATCATTAGCTTCTTTTACAGATGAGAAAACTGAGGTTGAGTGATTTGTCCTGTGGTCCCTGACAAGGGATTCAGACTCATTACTTTTTGACCCCATGTTCTTTATTCTGTTCACTATGTTTCCCAACTTCCCAACAAGAGAGAATATAAATTTATTGCCTGGCCTCTAATTGATGGAGCCTTTGGTTTTCCTGTGTGCCAGTGGAGGAGATTGAGATCCATTTTCTGAATTTTGCTGCTTCTTGTTGCTATGGCTCTGGCATTAGGTAAACAAAGAATGTTAGATATGATGGCAAACGACCTAGGTTCAATTCAGTTCTTAAAGAACCTACTATGTGCTGACCATTGTGCTAAGTGACTTATTCTCTTATGACTTTAGCCAACTCATTTCATTTTTCTGGGACTCAGTTTTTGTATCTACAGAATAAAAAGGTTGGACTAGGTAGCCTTGAAGTCCCTTCCAATTGAAATATAGATGCCCCTCTTATTTTTTTTTTTTATTCAAATGCTATCACTGCCATTGATTTCCATGTAACTTTGCACAAAAGGCTTCTCTTTTTCGGCTAAATCATTCCCCAGTCTCTCAGCCGTAAAAGGGGTAGATATACCATTTAATCCCTCCCTTCCACTCCATGAGCTTGTGCAATTATTGGGAGGCTGAAATGATGTCAATGATATAAAAACATTTACCAGAGTGTAAATTCAGAGCCAGGTGCTTATTTAGGACTATTTGATCCTCATTGTTTTTCTGAATGCCAGCAATAAGGACCACAATCTGTCTTTGTCCAAATGGGCTGTCATTTTGTTCCATTTCCTTTAGTGGGTCCAACTATTGTTCTTCCATTCTTACAGTAATAAAGCTAGCTGACATTCATTTAGCACTGCAACATCTATAATGTGTCTTTTTTGCATATATCAGTGCATGTGGGTGCTGTAGCAACTTTGTGAGAGAGACCACTATCATTCTGATCTTCTTTACAAATGGAGAATCTGAGGTTCAAAGAATTAAAATCACTTGATCTTAGCCTTGAGGCTAATCCAAAGGTGGGATTTGAAACTAGTTCTATGCAAGTTCAGTATGTTATTCACTATGTCCCACCACCTTTCATTCTTGTTTTATGCTGCACTTACCATCTCGTCACATGTTTGATTGCATCCAATGCATCTATCACAGAATTTCTCATTGGGCACATGCTCCTCCTGACAATTATTTTAGAAAGAATATGCACAAAGGTCAGAAAGACAGACATAGAGACACAGACATAGAAAGACAGATACAGGGACAGAGACACAGAAACAGAGACATACAGAGAGTCAGAGAGAGATGAGACAGAGAGACAGAGATGAGACAGAGAGACAGAGAGATGAGACAGAGAGACAGAGATGAGACAGAAAGACAGAGAGAGATGAGACAGAGACAGAGAGAGATGAGACAGAGAGAGACAGAGAGAGATGAGACAGAGAGAGAGAGAGAGATGAAACAGAGAGACAGAGAGATGAGACAGAGAGACAGAGAGAGATGAGACCGATTGTAGTTAAATTTTTTGACTATATTTAGAAGTTTTGATTTATGGATTACTAGCATTGGTTTTGCTTTTTAAATTTTTGGGGGGCACATATAATTCAAATTAAAGAGGCAGTATTTACTAATGGTTAGAGAGCTATCCATTAAATCAGGAAAATAAGAGTTCAAATATTCCTTCTTACCTTCACTCATTCTATGACAAAAGATAGATCACATAATGTATCCATGTTCCTGGAAAAACTTGAGAGGGAGAGGGAGAAAGAGATGTTTCTATGTGTGTGGGTGTTTGCGTGCGTGTATGTGTGTGTGTGTGTGCATACGCACATTTACATATATATACATATATATATATATATATATATATATATATATATATATATATATATATATATATATATATATATATATATATACTTATATAATTTCTATTATCTATGTTCTAGTATCATTATGAGAATGCTAGTATTTTTTGAAGCAGTAATGTTTTGTCTGAGCAAGTCTGGGCTGTTTCTGGAATTAGTACAGGGTGTCTCAATTTTTGTGCAGTCAAATCATGGTAAAACTCAAGGGAACCCTATAATGAACCATTGTGGAGATACTAGTTACATAGTTTTGAGCATTTTGAAGGAAAAAAGTAGTATCTTGGGGGGAAGGACTTTCTGTACCAAGAATTTCTTAGAGATGAAATCACAGGTCTGAAGCAAAAACAAATAAAAGCGAAAAAGAAAATTTACAAATCTTCAAACTGTTCAGTGATTATAGCTGAGGCTTAAAGAAATTAGACTAAAACTAAGAAAAATCATACTTTAAAGGGAAAGAATATAAGAGATATAAAGGAAAATAAAATTATGATCAATTGTATTAGTTCGGTATTTTTTTTTTTTGGTTAATGACATTATTAAGGGAGACAACGAAGGGGGCCACTAATGAAAAACTTGGCAGGCTTTCACCTTTTTTATGTGTCAAAAGAACGATTTCTCTATTAGGCTAATCATCGTTTTCTCTATTATTGTTCACTGAGTTCTTAAAATATTTCCATGATTTCAGAGATGGGAAAAACCTTAGGGGTCATTTAATTTATCTCCTTTCATTTTATAATTTTGTTGCCTTTAACAGAGGCTCTTTGAGGGACTTCATATGCTCAGATTCACAAGGGTTACTACAAAGTAGTGATGGTGACAGAATTAGAGATCTGTAACCAGAAAGGAGAGGAGAGCTGTCTAACAAACTTCTTCATTTTACAAGGATAGAATATGAGACCTGCAAAGATTAAGTGACTTGCCCAAGTTCACAAAAGTAATAATTGGCAGGGCTGGGATTTGAACCTGACTCTGAACTAGAGTACAAATCCTAAGCCCAATGACAATGATACAATAAAGGATGTTGAGCTTTACTTTATCCCCTCCCCCTTCTTTTTCTTCTCTTCTTCCTGTTTCTTTTGTCTCCCTCTCCCTCTTCTCTTTCTTCCCTTTCCCCTTATCTCTATCTCTCCTCCTCTCTTAATTAAAGAATATTTTAAATACATATCATTGAACCAAATTGCTCATTTTCCAAGATACATGGAATAAAAGATTTAGGACTAGTTTTTATCTGACAATAGGTCAGATGTCAATGCTGAAGGTCTGAGTAGATAAGACATTATCTGGCATTATTCCTATAGGCTACTAGAGTTGTTCTGTGGATGTTTTCATTGAGCCTACATCTGATGAATTTGTATCCTAGCAATTTTGTTTAAAAAAGTGATTATTTAATTTGTTCTCTCATAGATAGTAGAAAATTAACTACAGTAATAATAGCAGAAGAGAGACTTTTGCTATTTCTATCTGGACTCTAAAAAAAAAGATAACTAGATAATCATAGTTTACATTTGCATAGGACTTTACATTTATCAAAAGCACAAAAAATCTATGAGGAAAGTATATAATAAATATAAATAGTATCCATAATTTAAAGATGAGAAGGGCAATATCCATTCCATAATTTATAATCCAGTTCAATCCAATGTAATCTAATTACACATACAAATAATCCCCTCTGTTCAAGACAATGTCTTAGACCCAGGAGGTATGCACCCCCCCCAAAAAAAAATAAAAAGTCTCAAAACTTAGTAAATTAACATTTTTCCCAGAGAGGAATGAAATAAGTATAAGAGGCAGGATGTGAATCCATGTAACTTTCCATTCATTGCTTGTTATTGTCACCCAAGTTCACCAAAGTAATTTCAACAAACCTCATGTTAAGTGTCTTTCTCAATTTAAATAATTGTTAGAGACCTTTTCTCCTTGTTATTCATCACTGGCTATATTTCCAATAAGTCTTATTGAAGAGATATTTTGTGTCAACACTGGAAAAACTCCCATCTTGACCTCTGCCTTCTTTCTAGATTTTTGAGAGGGTAATTATGGACTGTATTTTATTTGCCCAGGATAGTTATATGAAGAAAAAAGTGGTCAAGTTTCCTCCAACTATTTTGTGGGTATTGTTTTTGCCCTGACTCCAGTCTAGTTCTTCAAATACCTACCGAGGAGATTTATGACTAAATTCAAACTTCTGCATCAAACTAAAAATCAAGTACATTTTCCTTCTGTATTAAAGTATAGGAAAGGTCATATGCTTGGTGCCCTTTGGCACACAGAGAAGAGGGAAGGCAAAGCTATTCCCTTCGATTCTTGACATATCACCACCGGCTGATTGTATACTAGCAATTTTTGGATTTGCAGTTAGTTTTCCAAAACATCTATGCTCAATACTAGCTAACCCACAGAATTTTTTTGGCATATTTCCCAATATATCAGGATGAAAGAATGAACAACAAGGTCTATATTAAGTGATTTCTATATTCTGGGTAAAGAATACAGCAGCATGTTAATGAAATTGATCTCTCATCCAGATCTTAGGAGGTTCTGAGTATGCTGCTGCATTAAGGGGGAGAGCTGATGTTCATTTGGCTGACAGACTGTCAAGTGTGACGCTGTGTCTCAAATCTGATTGGGAGAATTCTCAGTCTGACACTGTATACTTACATGTAAGACATTTATATTTGCCGGCTACAATCAGTCTTCAGAGAGAGAGAGACACAGAGACAGAACAGTTCACATAATCTTATACAAGAAAGTCAGTCTCTGCCTTCAAGGAGTTTATATTCCAAAAAGGGAGCTAGAAGTGAAGAGTGAGTTAGGGGATGAAAGGACAAGAGTCCTAGCTTAGGTTTATGGGTGTAAAGTGTTTAAGAAACCAAAGACCAAGATAGTAAACATGAAAACCCAGTGAACACAGTGCTGCAGGGATAGGATTCTGGTTGATGTTGGCAAGGAGATATAGCCTGATTGCTATATCTCCTGATTTGGAGAAGATCAAGACATAGATATTTATTCTTTCACTTACTCATTTATTCTTTCACTTACTCATTCATTCAATAAATGGGGAGTGCCAGGATATACAAAGCACTGATATATATTCCCAGGAGAAATATCCACAGCAGAGAGATTGTTGATACAAAAGAGTTGAGTTTTCTTGGAATACCCCCTACATAAGAAAATTGGAGAAATTTTGTGAATGTAACTATTGGGACTTTTCCAACTTTATTAATGTTTTTAGTGATCGGTATCCTAGCTCTCTTTGCAGAGGCAAAGCTAGAATACTGGACTTGGTTTCAGGAAGACATGGACAGCGCAGGTCATATAACCTCTCTCTATATATTTTTTAAAATTTATTTATTTATTTATTTTCCTGAGGCTGGGGTTAAGTAACTTGTCCAGGGTCACACAGCTAGGAAGTGTTAAGTGTCTGAGACCAGATTTGAACTAGGGTCCTCCTGAATTCAGGGCTAGTGCTCTATCCACTACACCAGCTAGCTGCCCCCTAATCTCTATATATTTAAAGTAGGATTTATTAACATTGTAGACAGTTGTAATCTGTATTATTGGAAAAAGTTCACCAAGCAAAAAATCCCATTGATCCTATACATATATTTTCTTTTAATCATACTAGTAAGGCCCTTAGAAAAAGCAGGGTATATAAAATCCTCTCTCCCCAAAAAAGATATCAGATTTTTATGACCATAGGATTAAATCCAGATTACTTTGATAGAATGTATAGAGTTTGGTGAAGTAATGGAAGCATGTAATCCAGAAAATTAATAAGACTTTTGCTGATAAACACTATGTAACTTATGAAAATATTTGGATAAATCATATAGTGATTTTAGGTCATCAATCAATGGCTCAGCTGACTTACCAATTCTTGATTGACCAAAAGAATCAACCAAAGAACTACTTGATAATGGAGCAGACAAAGAAATCAAAGATATCAAAGTGAGGTCATTTGAAGAATTTGAATAATGGACAAAAAGGAGGTAAAAACTCAACTTAGCTATTCCTTTAGAAATGGTGGGAAATTTACCTGATACAGATATCAAACCTCCAACACACATTTGTGTGCAAATTCAACTTAATGACCACAGGTGAAGACCTGAAAATAATATTTCCAAGATCTGGTCTAACAAAAATCTGTAATGTCATTTGTGACTTGAAGACAGAAGAATCCTATTGTTAAATGTTTACTGAATTTGAAAAGGAAGATCATGAAAAAACCTTTTCAAAATGGATAATGTGCTTATAGATAACAGAATACTTATAGATTTTAGCCAATCTGTTAAATTGAAAGGGAAAGGTAGAAAATACACCAAGAATGACTTCAAGGATATGGCAGAAACTAGGCATTGACCCACACTTAACAATGTACACCAAGGTCAGGTCAAAATGGGTTCATGACGTAGGCATAAAGAATGAGATTATAAATAAATTAGAGGAACATAGGATAGTTTACCTCTCAGACATGTGAAAGGGGAATGAATTTGTGTCCAAAGAAGAACTAGAGATCATTATTGATCATAAAATAGAAAACTTTGATTATATCAAATTGAAAAGTTTTTGTACAAACAAAACTAATGCAGATAAGATTAGAAGGGAAACAATAAACTGGGAAAACATTTTTACAGTCAAAGGTTCCAATAAAGGCCTCATTTTCAAAATATATGAGAATTGACTCTAATTTATAAGAAATCAAGCCAATCTCCAATTGATAAATGGTCAAAGGATATGAACAATTCTCAGATGAAGAAATTGAAACTATTTCTAGCCATATGAAAAGATGCTCCTAGTCATTATTAATCAGAGAAATGAAAATTAAGACAACTCTGAGATACCACTACACACCTGTCAGATTGGCTAGAATGACAGGGAAAGATAATGGGCAATGTTGGAGGGGATGTGGGAAAACAGGGACACTGATACATTGTTGGTGGAGTTGTGAATATATCCAGGGATTCTGGAGAGCGATTTGGAACTATGCTCAAAAAGTTATCAAACTGTGCATATCCTTTGACCCAGCAGTGTTACTGCTGGGCTTATATCCCAAAAAGAGCTTAAAGGAGGGAAAGGGACACGTATATGCAAGAATGTTTTGGCAGTCCTCTTTGTAGTGGCCAGAAACTGGAAACTATCTGGATGCCTATCAATTGGAGAATGGCTGAATAAATTGTGGTATATGAATACTATGGAATATTATTGTTCTGTAAGGAATGACCAGCAGGATGATTTCAGAAAGACCTGGAGAGACTTACATGAACTGATGCTGAGTGAAATGAGCAGGATTAGGAGATTGTTGTATACTTCAACAAGAAGACTATATGATGATCAATTCTGATGGACGTGACCATTTTCAACAATGAGATGAACCAAATCAGTTCTAATAGAGCAGTAATGAACTGAACCAGCTACACCCAGTGAAAGAACTCTGGGAGATGATTATGAACCACTACATAGAATTCCCAATCCCTCTAATTTTGTCTGCTTGCATTTTGGATTTCCTTCACAGGCTAATTGTACACCATTTCAAAGTCCGATTCTTTTTGTACAGCAAAACAACTGTTTGGTCATGTATACATATATTGTATTTAATTTATACTTTAACATATTGAACATGTATTGGTCAACCTGCCATCTGGGGGAGAGAAAGGAGGGGAAAAATTAGAACAAAAGGTTTGGCAATTGTCAATGTTGTAAAATACCCATGCATATATCTGGTAAATAAAAACTATTTTTAAAAAAGAAATTGTTTAATTCTATAAAAATAAAATAAAATAAAAAAGGTCATTGGGGAAAGAAAAAGATTGTCTTCAAGGAATATGATAAGAACCAGGAAAAATATTCAAAATTTGCTCTCAAAGAAAACGTAAAACCCAAACAGGATACAAAATATGATATTGTGCTGAGAGGAGCAACAAAAGACTTGTAATCAGTTCATTCATACACAAATAAAAAAAAACCATAAGAAGTAAACCCAGCACAGCTCTGAAGAGAATTATACAATTGTAAAAAATTCTAAGGATTCCAATGGAGCATGATGTCAGAGGAGATATGAAGAAGTGTTGTAAGGAGAAGTGAAAGAGTGAAAAAAGGGACAGACCTCAAAGCCACAGCTGTAGCCACAGCTGTGGTTGATCTTAGGATAAAGATGTCTAGCATGGTAACAGTAAGTCTAAATAGTGAAAAGAGGTCTGCGAAAAGAGAAAGGGATAAAAAGAGACAAAAGCAAAAGTCTAAAGCAAGCTCTAAGACAGATTATGGAAATGCATCAGAAAATGCCTTTAAAATTTTCTCTCTTGTGACATGCCAATGATGAACTCATACAGACCAGAATCAGAGTAGTCAGAGACCATTCTTATCTTTTACTTGCTTAAATCTTTCACTAGAAATATAGAGGTTTTCAATTAATGTAAAATGTACAAGCAATGAAAAGCTCATGAAAAGATCTTAATATTTAAAACAAAACAAAAAACAACCTATTAATAAATTAATACCTTGTCTCTGGACCTCAACTTTCTCACTTGTGAAATGAATGTATTGGATTGGAAGTAAGATCTCTTTCAACTATGATCCTGTAATCTTTGATCTAAATCTGGTAATATTTTGAATATTCTAGGTCTAAACAAATACTTGTTAACTGACTAGCAAGCTGGAAACCCTTAGGTATATATAAAAGACTATTAACTTTCCATATATTCAGTATGTTTCAAAATTATAATGGGGGAGTTGAAGCAGGTGACTACATACTGACCCATGGTGGGTGAAAAACCGGACCAAGACTATGGCCTTCCAGGAAGGCAGCCTTTTAAGTCTTCTGGAACTACTGGTATCATTGTTCCTGTCTACCTGGCGTGTTCTTCTCCCACTGTTTTTCATATTTCTCCTTTGTTGTTCTTTTCCACAAACTAGATGAAGCAGGCGTATGTGTAGGTGGAATTTCTGGGACTCAGGTTTGCCTACCTGCCCAAAGTGCTCGGAGATGATCAAATGGTATTATCTGTAAAACCGAGAGGGCTTCAGCAAAGAAATTTCTTTCTCACTTACAAAGAGCTCTTTATGTTTAGATGTAATAATGCAAACTTAAAAACATACCTCCCAAAAACCAAGGCCCATGCTGCATGATTTTAAGTATTGGGAATATCCATCTATTCAGTCAACACAGGTAGGTAGTGATAAAGGGAATCAAGTGAAATACTGTAAACCCAATTATCACCCAAATCAGGCCTGATTCTAAAGAAATTTAGGCTCTATATGAAGTGGGTTCTCAGAAGAAGGGATCAATTGTAAAGTTTCTTCATTAATAAGGTTAAAAATGAGGTTCAGTGGGTAGAGTACTGAACTTGGACTCAGAATAGGTTGGTGTTCATATCTTGCCTTAGACATTTAACTAGCAACATGACTCATCAAATCATTAGACTTTTGCCAGGCTTGATTTCCTCATTGGGGATAATAATAGCACCTATCTCATAGTGTTGTTGGGAAGAGTGCTACCTTAGTTAATTGGTTCCAAAAGATATGACAAGTAGTAAAAACTATAAGTATCAAATGAATTTTCCCCATAAAGAGCACATCTTCAGTCTTCAGCCTAATCATTCCTCTCCCCCAAATACCCCAAAGGGGTAAGAGGAGGTTCCAGTTGTGGAAAAACAAGCCAATCCATCCAGGCTCCTTTCTTCTTGACCCAACTCACTTTCAGAGAGGAACCAGAAATTTTGTATTCTCCCTTCACCCTACACGAAATGTGGAAGCAGAAACTGTGGTTCTGTAACCTTTGCTGCCCAGTTCTGGTCTCTGCCCTGGGCTTGGGGTGTTCAGCAGTCCTGGGTCTGCTATCACCCCCACCCCCACCCTCACTGTAGCCTCTGCCTGGGCCCCCACTGCTCCTTCTTATGCTACTACTGCCAGCCATTCTATGCCCCTTCCACAACTATTGTTTGAGGAGCCAGAAGAATATTTACAACCACCTACAAGAACTGCCCTGTAATATGCACAACCTCTGCATCCCATGATGCTCCAACATGATAGTCTGGCATATGGCTGCCTTTGTGGGGAGGAGCTACAAAGGGCAAGAGCAATGGTGCCAGATGCTGGAAGCACTCCTGTCCAATCTTACATCTCTACTGCTCAACAAAGTGTGATAAGTGTCAAAGAAGCAAGTTCTGGAGCTTTTTTCTTTTTTCAAAATACATTGAATATTGAATTTGGTTAGTTTCAAAGCAGACAAGTATCAATGTACCATTGTATTTTCAAAGTGTTTGTAGTGCTTAAGTTGCCATATAAATATTGATTTCTTCATCATCATCATCAAAGGAATGAATTTTAGAGACTGATTATGTCAATTCCCTTATTTTATAGGTAATAGCACCAAGACTCAGACTATATAATGTATCCCAAGGTTCTCAACTAAGCATTGAAATGGAATTGTAAGCTACATATAAATAGAGATTGATCTGTTGATTTTATTTTTACCTCAGTGACTAGCTCAGAAGATAGCAGATGTTTAATAAATGCTTGCTGATTGGTTGGTCACACAAGGTTTAGAAATATAAGGGACCTTAATGAATCCAAACCTTTCATATTGCAAATAGGAAACCTCAAGCCCCATGTTAAAATGGCTTATCCAAGGTGACCAAGATGGTGAGTGACAGAGGCGGGATCTGAAACCAGGTCCCCTTTTTTGGATCAATTTTCTTTCCATTAGTTCAAGTGTTCTTTTGTTCAGAGTGATTTCTCTGTCACTCAGAACTTCATGTTGTAATCTCATGCAGATTCGCCCCCCCCATCTCATCCCCTTGCTTCCCACTAATAATATAGTGTTGTATCAATATGCTTTTTTTTTTTTGTTTGAGATACCCAAATAAGTTTTGGATCCTGCCTGGATCTTTTATTTCTCATATTTAGTAACATTTCTTGGACTCGACTTCCAATCAAGTGCCCTTTGTCTGCAGATATTTATCTATGGAATTTTCATTTTTATTTTTAGAAGGCCACCCTGAGACCATCACATCTCTGAATAATTCAGAATAATTAGCAGTTTATATAGGAATGCTGAGAGAGCTGGAGATAAGCAGCAACTAAACCACAGTAATACCAAGGTTTGAATTCACAATATGGCTTTCTATTTTCTTTGTCTGGCAAGAGTAATAACTCCCCCTGCAGTATATTATAGCTCTAGAAAGAAGACCAAGTCTGGGGAAAAAAGGCAGTGTGGTACAGTGGAGAGAATTCTGCATCTGGATTCAAAGGACCTGGGTTCAAATTCTTCTCAGGACACTCTTTGTACCTATGTTATCTTGTACAAGTCATTTTACTTTTATGGTCCTTAGTTTTCTCATCTGTAAAGTGAGGGGACTGAATTTAGCTAGTTCCAGAGATCCCTTCAAGGTCAACTCTTTGATCTAGTGATTATCCCTTCCTGCAGCTACTCTCATTGTGACTGCTGCCAATCTCTTTACATCTAAAAATTTACCTCGTGATCATGATTCATGAAAGTCCTTTTCTGATGGCTCCAAACCCTGAAATCTTTTCTTTCTTAGCTACCAGAGACTGGCATGCTTTACCAAGAGAAATAACTATGGCCTCCCACATCTTCAACCTCATCAACCACCATGGCCTTTGTCTTTAGTCTACCTCAACTATGAACTGAAAGGACAGTGGATAAATTACTGGCCTTGGCGTTAAGACCTGAGTTCTGATTAAACCTCAGGCACTTGATGTTCACCAGGTGCATTACCTTGGACAAGTCTCAACCCCAATTACTTCCCTCCCCCAAATAAAGGGAAAACCCATCAGACCTTAATTCTTGTTCCCCAGCTCCTACATACACATTGTGCCAAATGTTAATCCCTGTCCTCTCTATCCCATCAGTTCAAATAAATTTTCCTAGCTGCTGGAATTGCTGACTGCAGCTTTGAATCAAGGACATGCCATCTCCAATTCCACTCTGGTTGTCCATACAATTGTACACTTAATTTTACGATTGCCCTTTGAAAAATTCCAAAGTGAACATCTGGGACATTTTGCATCCAATGAAAAGGAATACAGATAAGCTCATGTACACCTGCATGAGTCAAATCCTAATGCGTCTGGCCCTGAAGCTAATTAGAAACTTTGTTTCCTGATGACAATTAGCCTTTGGAAATATCGGGGCACATTGAACCTGTTTAGTCGTGTAATGACAGGCAATTAGTTATAATTGTCCAACTCCGGGAGGAAGAAGTAATAATAGGAAGGAGATGACTGCTAGAGGAATTGAAATAAGTTTATGTTAATTAAAAACATGGCAAAGGGAATTTATTTTGGGAATCTTCAAACTTGCCAATTTCTGTGTGTGGAAAAAAACATACTTTATTTGTTAAGCATAATTAATGCTGGAAAGTCAGGAAATTATGGTTTTTGATCAGGATCCTAAGTTAAAGCAGAAAGAGAGCTTAATCCACCAGCCCATTCTATATTTTACATATTGGATAGCTCTTGGTGAAGGGGATTGCTGATCTCTAATGACCTTCTTATATACTCTTCCCCTTGATCTAGGGTATTTTTGGAATGTTTTCATTCAGAATTCCAAGGAACCCTTAGGACTCTGTGTCTGTGTTAGTTGTGATGTAACTGACTATAACTATTCTGTCATAAAGAGCTGTCTGCAACCTATTATCTCTGCACATTTATCATTACTTTTTCAACATAGTGGTTCTTCCTTGTTCACTGTCTCCCACTTATGGGAAACCTGGATGGTCTATGTAATGTTAGTTGTATGTAATTGTTCTGTGCTTCAAAATTTGGGGAGTGGAATGACAGGGTCTTACATTAAAAGCAGAATGGGATGTCATTCTTCATCGAGTCCACCTCTTCAGATCACAGAACCATTGATTCAGGTCATCAGAAGTCATCCAATGCAACCCTCAGCTTTTACAGGCAAAGAAACTGAAAACCAAATTGCCCTCAGTTGGGACCCAATCCATTGCCTAGTATGATTTCCATAGTATTGTAGAGCAGAAAAGATGGTGATTAGGAAATTAAAAGGAACCAGATATAAGGTGCTAGTATGAACAAAAGCCATGTCATGCATGCCCTTATGTCAGCCTGTACCTACCATGTTCTAGTGAAAAGTTTGTTTGAACAATGAGAGATAGAAATAAGACTGAATTTTCCATTAAGAAGAAAAACAAAAACAATATCAATCAAAAGATGATAGATTTGGAGTTATAAAAGACCACAAAGGACCTTGAGTCCAACCATGTCATTTTTTTCAGATGTTGAAAAGGTAGTTCAAAGTAGTTAAATGAGTTGCACAAAGTGAGCCAGTTAGTTACTGTTGGAAGCAGGATTTAACCAAATGTCTTCCTGGCTCCAAATCCCGGGATCAATCTACTACATCACACTGCCTGTTAAGTTCATTTTAGATAGATGCCTTCAAACAGAGAGCTGCCATCTATCACAAGAAGTAAAGTGGACAATTTTGATGGCCTCAAACTAAAAAGGCTGTGCTTGAACAAAACAAATGCATCCAAAACTAGAAGAAAAGCAGGAAAATGGAAGGAGAGTATTACTAGATCACTCAGAAAGCATGTCTTCCTGTTCTAGACCACCCAGGTTACATGGCTATCTGTTCTAGGTCACCCCAATACATGTCTTTGTGTTCTAGATCACCCACAAAACATGTTTTCTAAGCTCACTTGAAATAAGTGCATTCCCGATCACTCAATCTTTTGATCAACGGGAAAATGCCTTCCTGTTCTAGATCACTCAGAAAACCATGTCTTCCTCTTCTAGATTACCCATTTCCCATTCTAGATTGCCTCAAAATGGATGTCTTCCTGTTATATTTCACCCAGAAGAAAGTATATGCCTGTTCTGATTCACCCACTTCCTGTTCTAGATCACCCAAGGAAAGATGACCTCCTGTTCTAGATCACCCAACAAAGCATGTCTTCCTGTTCTAAACCATCCCACTTATTGGTCTAGATCATCCCAGAATGATCATCCTCCTGTTCTAGATCACCCAGAAAAATGTGTCTTCCTGTTTTAGATCACCTCAGAATGAATGATTTCCTTTCTAGATCACCCCACTTCATATTCTAGATTACCTCCAGACAGGATGGCCTCCTGTTCTAGATTATCCAGAAAAAAATGTGACTTCCTGTTCTAGATCACTCCACCTCTCATTCTAGATCTCCCAGAAACAGTTACTTCCTGTTCTAGATCACCCCGTTTCACATTCTAGATTGTCCTGCAATGTGACTTCCTGTTCTAGATTACCCCAGAATGGGTGTCTTCCCGCTCTAGATCACCCAGAAAAGCATGTCTCCCTATTCTAGATCACCCCTTCCTGTTGTGAAAGACTTTAAAAGTCCCAAAGAGGGCCTCATATTTTCTCCTAGAGGCAACAAAAAACTCTTGGAGTTTGAGTACAGGAGTGATATGGTCAGAATGTGATTAATGCTTGTTTGGCTGATGATCCATGAGGCAATAGTTAGATCTCATTGGAGAATTGCTGGGGATCCAGATCTGATGGAGTTTAGCTCCTGGATGTTTTGTAAAAAGATCACTTAGCATTGCTATTTCTCAACCTGTAGGCCAAAGACCTAATCAGAGTTAAGTGAGAAAAAAGAGGCCTTTGTAATGTTTGTGCCCTTTATAATAAGAAATTTGGGGGGGAGTGGAGCCAATATGGCCAACTTAACTCACCCAATCTCTCCCCCAAACCACCCCAAACTTCTTTAAATAATGACAATACATTTTAGAGCATCAGAACATTCAAAAAGAGAGAGTAGGAAATTTTCTAGCTAAAGACAACTTGCATGAGCTGAAAAGGTCTGTGACATGAAAGTGAGAATCCAGCATTCAGTCCTAGTGCAGGACGTAACAATACAACTCTGGCCCCAGCCCTGGCCTCATGCCAGTAAAGCAGGAATGGGTTTAAGGATCTTTGAATCAATGGCAATGCTAGTGGTTTCCAGACCAAAGCTAACAAAGGGGACTTGGAAGGTCAGAAGAAAAGATCCGCAGAAACAAGTGGGAGCCCAGCACCCAGTCCCAGAAGAAGCTGCACAAGCACAGCCCCAGCCCCAGCCCCAGCTCCAACAAAGATGAACTTCTGAATCAGTAGCAGCATTGGCGCTTCTCATATCTCTCAACCTAAAAGCACCAAAGGTGACCTGGAAAGTTGGAAGAAAAGATTTATAAGTAGGATGAGAGTGCCTTGTGAAACCAGCACACCAAATGTGGGGCAGTGGTGGTGATGGCAGCTTCCTGAAGTCTTAGCTCACAAGAGTTTTCTTTATGAGTATTGAGGAAGGACTCTATTGCTTTAGCCCACTACAATAGGGCAAGGACACTCCTCACAGTTCCATGGCAGAAAAGATTGCTTGTAGTCAGATTCTAAGAAGCATCTCCGAAAAAAGCTGCACAAAACCCTTGAAGCTTGGGACACTGTACCCTCCACCTGGAAATAGCTCCACTTTAGCAAAGACTTAAAATCCAAATAATTGGCTAGGAAAATGGACAGAAAAAGTGTCTGACCACTGAAAGTTATTATGTGACAAAGAACATCAAAACACTCGCTTGGAAGAAAACAAAGTTAAAGTTCTTATGTCCAAAACTTCTAAGAAAAACAAGAATTGATCTCAGGCTAAGGAAGATTAAAAGAGATTTTAAAAATCAACTAAGAGAGATAAAAGAAAAAGTAAGAAAAGAATTGAGAGTGGTGCAAAAAGAAATAGAAAAAGCAAATGAGGAGAAGAATGCTTTAAAAGACAAAATTGGCCAAATGGGAAAGGCGGCACAAGGGCTCACTGAGGAAATAATTCTTTAAAAACTAGAATTGACCAAATGGAATCTAATGACTTTATGAGAAATCAAGATACAATAAAGCAAAACAAAAAAGTGAAAAACAGACAAAAGTGAAATAATTCGTTGGAAAAACAATTAACCTCTCAAGGAGAGATGATTAAAAAATTGTTGATCTGCACAAGTCATGATCAAAAGAAAAGAGCCTAGACATTACCTTTCAAGAAATTATCAAAGAAAACTGTCCTGATATTCTAGAACCAGAGGTTAAAATGGAAATTTAAAGAATCCACTGATCACCTCCTGAAAGATCTCAAAATGAAAACTCCCAGGAATAGAGTAAATGGAGGGGATACAGTTAGCAATAGTAACTGTAAAAAGAATTTTAAAGGAAGTTTCTTTGATAAGCCCTCATTTCTAGAAGATGGGAGAACTGAGTCAAATTTATTTAAAAAAAATAAGAGTCATGCTCCAAATTAATAAATGATCAAAAGATATGAACTGTGCCTAAAGGGCTATAAGTTAATGTATATCCTTTGACCTAACAATACCCCTACTAGGCATAAATCTCAAAAGAGATTCTTAAAAAAGGAAAAATATCTATATGTACAAAAATATTTTTAGCGCTCTCTTCTCAGGGCAAAAAAATTAGAAACTGAGGGGATGTCCAACAACTGGGGAATGGCTGAATAAATTGTGTAAATGATAAGCAGGATGCTCTCAGGAAAAAAAAAGAAAATCTTTCATGACCTAGCAAAGTAAAATGTACTGTATTCAAAGTACTACCAATGTTCTGGGATGATCATCTGTAAATGATTGTTATTCTCAGCAGTACAATGATCCATGACTACTCTGAAGGACTTATGACGAAAAATCCTATCCACACCCAGAGAAAGAAAGAATTGTGTCTTAATGCAGATTGAAACCTCTCTCTCTCTCTCTCTCTCTCTCTCTCTCTCTCTCTCTCTCTCTCTCTCTCTCTCTCTCTCTCTCTCTCTCTCTCTCTCTCTCTCTCTCTCTCTCTCTCTCTCTCTCTCTCTCTCTCTTTCTCTCTCTCTCTCTTTCTCTCTCTCTCTCTCTCTCTCTCTCTCTCTCTCTCTCTCTCTCTCTCTCAATTTCCTTTTGCTTGAGGGTTTTTTTAAGATAGGAGATCTATGTTTTCTTTCACAACATGACTTTTATGGATATGTTTTCCATAACTTCACATGTGATTTCTTAGTGGGAGCTGGGGGGTGGGAATAAGAAAGAGGGAGAGTATCGGGGACTCAAAAGTATAAAAAAAAAACAAACAAGTGTAAAAAATACTGTTTTAAATGTAACTGGAGAAAAAAATTAAATAAATAAATTAAAAAAAATTTTAAGAGATAAGAAATTCTCTAGTGCCTGAGTTGGGCTAAGAAATGAAATCATAATGGGAAAGCCTTCATTTTCAGAGGAGCTTGAGTATGCCTGTGTGAACAACAAATGAATTACGTTAGGAAAAAAACATTATTGGCATTCTAGCTGTTACTGGCGAGATGAATTGAATCAAAATCCGAAAGAACCCAAGGAAGTCAATAATATTGGCTATCTGCTATCACATATCAAGATTTCTCTAATCTATTTCCCTATCTGTTGATAGAAAGACAGTAAAATCATTTTCTTTGACATCTCTAGGGAAGGACACCACAAAGTCATGTGTAACAATTTAGTTTTATGGAGAAAATGGGACAAAAGTCATCAGCTCTTTCAGTCCTGTCCACTCAGTCTTTGTCATTTGCAGGGATTATAATTTGTCATCTTGGTAATAGAAATGTTTAGACGAAAAAAGAGTTTATAAGACTGTGGGAGCAAAGCAATTCAAAAACAGAGCTAAAGTGCTTAAAGGAATATTTACACAAGCTGCCAGAGTAACTGGGTGAGGTCTATAACAAAAATGGGATGAAATAGTCAGAGGCTCTTAGCTTTTTTTGGGCAAGGCCCCTACGAGCAGTAGCAGCAGCTCAGTAAAGAGACTGTCTCTCAGATGAATAAAGATGGATGCAGAAGTTAGCAACATAGCAGCTCAGCAGTCACCAAGAACATAGAAGCTCAACAAATCTTCAACAGAGAGAAGCATGATGGTATCACAAGAAGGCTTAGGCAGCTATGAAGCACAGGAAACATGAATTTCCTGAGGTTCTCATGCTCTCTGTCCTTCCATGTGCATTCCTGCCACATGTATGCTCTCCTTCCTGCCATATGCACAAGCAAGCTCCCAGAGGATGCCGAACTGGATTAAAATTTAATTGGGAAATGTTGAACAAAATAAGTAAAAAATATAATATAAAACACAAATAATGTTAATTTGTGGTTTTCTGAGTCAATGCATGATGAGCAGGTAGGCATCCTTATGGTTTTAGTATGAGACCACTGATCTGCTTTACTGATAGCAGTGATTTCATGGGATAGTGAATTCCTGGGTTATATGGGACAATATTCTTATTTGTTATACTATATGTATTTGTTTACATGTCATTTGCTTCTCTGATGGTGAAAGAAAAGCGAACACATCACTGGAACCTTGAGAGCTATGGGTCGAAGAGTTTTGATAGTTTTGATATTTACCTACCAAATGGCTTGAACCTGAACTAGCTTTGGAAGGGATGCTGGGTACAATATCTGTTTTACAATATCCATGATATTTTAAATAAAACATTCTAAAACAAAGAAAGCTTTCTTCTTCTGTATTGGCAAAAGAATGATCCTTTCTCTTCCCCATTCCAATCCCCAATATGTAAAATTCAATAGAAGACTTAACAGTTTCCATAGTGAATGAAAGAAACAGCATTTATTGTGTTGAGTCCAATTCTGTGTAATGCAGATAGATGATACAGTCATTAAGAAATATGAGGCATTTTTAGTATTTCCTTTTTTTCTCATTGATCAGCTTGGATTTTGAGGGGAAGGCATTTCACTTCATAAACAGTTTCACTAAATCATGTCTGTATCCTGCTCATTCACATAAACAACACTGGCAAATTTCTTTCTTCCTCTCCAGAACACATCAAGATATGGTGCACATTTTGGAAAAAAGGCTTATTTCTGGCAATGAATGGTCTTCTGGAAGCTTTGGGACTCCATCCAGTATTTTTAAGTTTGGCAAACTGGAAAAGACTCTGAAACAGAAGAGATATTAAAGTAATGTAATTAGGTTGACCTGCTAAAGACCCAGAGCATTCAATTTGAGCTCCAGTCTCTATAAATAAGTTCTCTTTTATGTTTTCAATTATTATAAGAAAGATGATGGCATTGCAACATCAGTGAACCTGACCCTACTGTGTTTCACTAGCTTCCACATGGAGGTGATAGGATTAGAGGATGATAGATTTAGGGCTAAAAAAGACCTTGGAGGTCATCGTGATCAACAATTATATATTTCACCTGGGTGGGAAATACTGACCTGGCTGGTGCTAGACAAGGGATTTAACAAGTCTTTGAAAGACTGTAACTTTTGATCATAGATGTTGAATGTCACATGATTTGTTTTTATAACCGAAATAAATTTCAATTGTTACAGACTGCTCTAGGGAAAATCAATGCAGAGATTTAGCTGACTGATGCTATTCTAGGAAGAAGATGATGGTCAATGAATATACTGTTAAGTTTAAAAAGAGAGAGAGAATAAAGCCTGAACTGTGAAATGATAAGATTGAAAGAAGAATTCTGCTAGAAAAATAATGAGAGCAAACAGATTGGGGGAGGGAGATTGGGCTGTTACCCCTCTTGAGAGAGGGCACCTTTCTGCAGCTCACATTTCCCACATGCAAATCAGATGCTGTGTTCAGAAGGACAGATAATTCTCATCATGTCAAGCAAATAGTTATAACTGATATTCACTAGCAGGTTTTTCTCCTCTCCAGAGTAGGCATCTGTTTGACTTTCCTGCATTGTATATGTCCTATGGAGAGAGATCTGGTATCTTTTTGTCTAGGATGCCAAAAATGGAAACTTCTCAGAGTGGGTTCTCCTGAAATCGATTGATGGAGGAACAAACCATCTTTATGAAAGTTTTGATATGGTTTCTTCTCCTAGGGCATCATAGATTTTTAACTGAATGACTCTTTAAGGATCACCTTAAATCCAATCCCTTAATTTTATAGATGAGGAAAGTAAAATACAGAAAAGTGAAATGGTTTGCCCAAAATCATGTGGCCAAGAAATCTTAGATTTGGAATTTGATGCAAAATTCTCTGATTTGAAATCCAGTGTTATTTCCACTGTGCCATATTATTCTTTGCTGTCTTGGAGAATCTCTGGGTAGGGGAAGAGAGAAAGAAGGAAAGGGCTAAGGCTTTCCTAGTAAGGGGTCAGAAATAAGCTGCTATTGGGAGTATGGAGCTGTTTGCCTACTTTGCCCCTTAAATACATTTTATAATATTGGGATTAGGAGTTTCCAACTAATATGTCAAAAAAGGGTGGCATCTCCTGCTGGGAAGTTATCCACTTGTCTACAATGGCCTAAACGTGGCCATAAACAATATCTGGTGATGTTTTCTATCTCTTTGGGATTGTGCTGTTTTCTGATTGGAGGACCTGAAACAAAGAAGGAAGGAAAAAGATGAGTGAACATTTTTGACAATTCCAATTGATGGTGAATAAGAGAAGCATATAATTATTTTATTCTTTCAAGCATAGTTTTAAAGGCTTTTTCTCTCTAACATGATGGCTAGCTGTCACTGATGCTAAATGAAGGTTTTATAGTACTAATAACTCATCTTTCAAGGTCATTCAAAAGTCGACAAATGACTTCCTTCACTACAACACTGTGAGATGAGTACTGTAGCTATTATCATCCTCATTTTATCATGTGAGACTTGTAGAAGGGAAGTGATTTGGAGAACAAGAGGGTGTCAGAACCATTAAAAGGCATTAGGCAACAAAAAGGAAATCGAAATGGTCTTCTCATTGTAAGTACTGAGGTTTCAAACCCCACAAGATCAGAAGCTTGGATAATTTGAGAACAAGACAGAGGAAAAGTGAGTTGGGATTTGATGATAATTGCTATCCTCATTAATCTCTTTGGATTTTAAAATGACTTGCATCTCTCCATTTGAAATGAGCTCTTGCTGCCTTCAATAGTTTGTTTCTAGAGATCATACTGGTCATGATTGGTAGAGGGATAAACCTTTTTGTCAGTGCAGGTGAGACTGTGTTCTGTACCTTATAATCTTAGAGAGTTACCTATTTACAGAGCAGTGGTCCTAAGTAATTGAATCCAAGACCTTTCTTGTAGTCAAGGATCCCTATGTTTTTGGAACCATTTATAGACCTTGGGAGATCACTAAAAATAGAATGATGCATTATAATTCATTATCAATTATTGTCAGAAGTAGGGGAATTTCTACAGTTAGGCAAGAGAGATATCCATCAACTACCAGCATCTTATCAGCAGTATTCTAGGGTTTTCCACAGGCTGCAAAATTATTTATGACAAGAAAACAAGAAAACTTGATTTTTTTTCCAAGTTTACTTCACTTATAGGAGTGGGAGAGGGGATTGAGTAGTGCTAACAGAAATTTCCTAATATTAGTTATTATAAATTCTCATAACAAACACAACTAATAAAGCATAAGTATATCCTATTAATCAAGTAGAAGTAATCATCAATATATGGTGGGTTAATTAATTGTAATCCATATAATTCTGATGTTACAGCATTAACTAAACCAAGTTTAATTCACTAATAAAATCACTGATCCCACTAAATCATAATAAACTGAGGTAATACTAATTAAATTGAGCAGGAATAGTAAAATTATTTTTACAGCACTATATAAATACAAACTAAATTTAAGGAGTCCCAAAAGTCTTATAGCATATTTATACTATTATAACTTAAAATTCCACTAAAATATATAGGTTATTCTGTACAGAAATCTAGAAATCATTTTTTCCTTGTGAATTCAAGGCTAATTCTCTAACCACTTTCCCATATTGCTTCCTCATTAGATATTGTTAAATAAACATATTCAGATGCTCTACTAAACTACATTAAGAATTGGAATATGATCTTCCTGGACTCCAAACAGCAATAATAATTAATGATGATGATGATAACATTTATATGTTATGGTTACAAAGAACTCTGTACATGTTATCTTATTTGATCCTCACAACTCTATGAAGGAGGTACTATTATGATCCTCCTTTAATAAATGGGGAAACTGAGGTACATCAATTTAAATGGCTTGAACAGAGTCATGCTGATATTTTTTCCCTTTAAATAAATTTATTATTTATTTTTAGTATTCTTTACTTTAAAAAATTTTGAGATTCAAATTCTCATCCTTCCCTTATCCACTAAAAAAGCAAGCAAATGGCATCAATTATATATGTGAGGTCTTGCAAAACTTATTTCTAAATTATCTATACACAAAAAGACAAGCAAAAAGAAATAAAAATGAGAAAATTTTACTTGTTTTGTGTTCAGTTTTACTTCAATTTACAGTTAGAGTTCATCAGTTCTCTCTTTGGAGGTGGATAATACTTTTTTCATTATAAATTCTTTAGAATTGTCTTAGATCATTGTATTTAAGTCTTTACATTACAACCATTGTGGGTTTTTTTTTTTAGCAATGTGGTTCTTTTCACTGACTTTGCATCAGTTCATAAAGATTTTACCAATATTTTCTGAAACAACTCCCTCATAATTTTTTAATATTACAATACAACTCCATTACAATTATGTGCCACAACTTCTTCACCCATTTCTCAGTGGATGAGCATCCTGTCAATTTCCAATTCTTTGCTACCACAGAAAGAGCTGCTACAAATGTTTTTGTACATAGAGATCCTTTTCTTTTGATTTCTTTGGGATAAGATTTAGGTGTGGTATTTCTGTGTCAAAGGCTATACACAGTTTTGTAGCCTTTAGACACAGTTCCAACTTGTTCTCCAGAGTTTTGGATTAGTTCACAATTTCATCAATTGTTTATTAGGGTACCCTTTTTTCCCTCATCCCTTCAGCATTTGCCATTTTGGATAGCTGTAAGATGATGCCTCAAATTTGCTTTAATTTACATTTCTCTAATCCATAGTTATTTAAAAGCATATTTTTATATGCCTATATACTATCTGTGCATATCCTTTGATCATTTATCAGTTGAGAAATAGCTATGGTTTCTATAAGTTTGATTCAGTTCTTCACATATTTGAGAAATTGAAATTTTCTTTGATGTAAATATTTTTTGTTACTGCTTCATTGCCTATGGTACTTTTTAGCAAAATATTGTTTTCCCGATTATCTTTTTTAAATGTCTTTGTTTTTGCTTTGTTTGAGATCATGATTTCTTGCTTCTGCCTTTTTTATATCAGTTAAAGAATAATAGATTCTGCTCCAGATTCTCATTTTATTTCTTTGTATATGTACATTTTTCTTTTTAAAGTGTTTTTCTTATAAACAAAATATAGCTTGGATCTAATTTCCAATCTATTCTTTTTGATTCTATTTTATGGATGAACACTTCTCTTTCACAATTATAGTGTCCATTACTATGTATTTTCCTCCATTTCATTTTCTTCTGTTTAACCTTCTATTTCTTTTTCTTTTGCTCTTCATGGAAAGTCTATTTTGCTTTGGAATACCTTCTCTCTTAATCTGTTCTTTCTTTTTATCACTCCCCTCCTTTCTCCTTTCTTTCCTATTTCCCTATTGAATAAGATAGATTCCTATATCCAACTGAGTATGTATGTGTTTGTATGTATGTGTGTGTGTGTATTCTTCTCTCTTTAAACTAATTCTAATGAGAAGTTTAAGTTCTGCTCTTCTCATTTTGTTCATCATTGTAAAAAGTTCTTTCTTGTCTTTTATGTGAGAAAATTTTTTCATTCTACATATCCCTTTCCACTTTTCTCAGTATATCTGTCTTTCCCATTCCTTCATTTTTTTTCTAAGATTTTTCCTATTTAAATTAAGTTACATTTATGCCTTCTTCCTATGTAGAGTCCTACTAAATTCCCTAATTATGATAATATTCTTAAAAGTAAACTATTCTCCCCATATAGAAATGTAATTGGTTTTATTTTGAGTCCTTTATAATCATTTTGCTTGGATCATTGAATTGCTGAGAAGAGTCTGTCATAGTTGAACATCACACAATCTTCTTTTTGCTCTGTACAATATTTTCCTGATTCTTTTTTCTTCATTCAGCATCAGTTCATGTAAGTCTTCCCAGGTTTTTCTATAACCAGCTTTTTCATAATTTTTTATAGAACAATAATATTGCATAACTTATTCAGCCACTCCTCAAATGGAGGACATTCACTCATTTTCCAATGTTTTATCATCATGAAAAGAGCTGCTACAAACATTTTTGCAACATGTAGGTATTTTCCCCTTTATTATGATTTCTTTGGGATACAGACCAGTAGTGGCACTTCTAGATCAAAGGGTAGGTGTGGTTTTGAGTCATTTATTTAAATCTTTTTTCATAATTTCCTTACATTATTCTAATTTCTCTTAACAATTTTTTCCCACTACCATTCTTATCTCTTTAACTCTTCCAGGAATTCTTGTTTGACTTTGATCCAATTAACATTTTTCTTCAAGGCCTTAGTTTATGCCTTAGTTTTCTCTGCCACCATAATACCTTTTTAGGATCCATTTTTTGTTGTTTACTAATTTTTCCAGCATGTTTCTTGGCTTTGTGTTATATAAAGTTGGACTCTGCTCTCTTGGGATTAGGGAGATATAGTCCCGAGCTTCAGATTATTGTGCTGCTATTTTCAGAGCTAGTTTTAAAAGTCTGCAAGTTTTTAGTGCTTCCATAGTGAAATGATGGGGAAGAAGCATGGTTACTGATCTTTTCATCTGTGCTCTGGTCTTCCCCTGGCTTCCTGTAGTCACACATGTGCTAGGGCTCCTCTTTGGTTTGGGATTGTGGCCAAATCCTCTACTCCCTTGTGATCGATAAGAATTGCTCCTCTCTAGCCTGGAACTATGACCCAGAGCTGATTATAGCAATAGAATTAGGAACCAGCTTCAGCTGCCCCCAGTGTCAGCATGCAGTGTCCCTGTAATCTTTTTGTAACCATTTATCCAAACTTCTTTATCTTCTCTGGGCTGAAAACTCCTAAAGCTGCTGCACTGCTGCTGCCCCTATTGCAGCTACCTCCAAGACCCACTTCTTGTTCTGTTGCCATTCTCTAGAGTGCTTTTACCCTATTGTCACAGACCTCTCCTGCTGACCTCCTAAGTTATCTTAGGCTGGAAAACAGTCTCACTCTGAGCTCTTGTTGGCTCTATCACTTCAAAATTCAATTTGAGGAGTTATTTTAAAGTTGTTTGATGGGGTATGTTGGCAAAGTACAGCTGCATCGTTGCCAGTACTCTGCTTCTTTGGCTCTATCCCAGATGATAAAGGTTGAGTCAGAAATCAAACTGAGGTCTTCCTAATTCCAATTCTAGATATCTATCCACTGTGTCACCTATATATCTAATGACAGTAGTAATCAAGAGATAACTAGGTCCCCATTAGTGAGAGTAATGAATCTCATAAAGTGGTTATATCATTTGAAATTGCACTGCATATTCCATTGAAATGGAACCAATAATCATACTTTTTATACTTATAATTTCCAACAGTGTGAATTCAAATATATATGATCATGGGACTCATTATTTCCAATAGTTGGACTTCACTCTAATATTGCTTAATATAGAACAAGTTTTAATAATTATGAACTTATAGCTAGCTCGAACTAACTTTATTTTCCCAATGCCAGTTTCCATCAATATGTAGCCATACAGAACAGACAGAGATGGAAGGATTGCTACGTTGATAAAATCACATATCTAGTGTGGATGTTGAAGTATTTGGGAATGGATTACTCTAAGATATCTTCCACTAATGCCTTCCTTCAATGGCTCAATATGGCATAGAAGTGACCTTTGGTAGACAGAGACTGGGTCAGTGGAGCATCCCTAAAATAGGTGCTAGACAAGGCACAACCATAGACCCAGCCATGGATTGACTGACTACATGTCTGATGCTTGAAATGAAGAAATCCTCATCCTCATCCATTTGGTTATTGGAGAACAACTTGCTTTTGTGAGCATAACATCTCCAAAACCATCTTCGGACAGAGCTTGGAAGGGGTTGAAATCTTAATGCATTATGGAGGGGAAGATCAACTGCCCCAAAGAAATTACAGATCCTTGAAGTATTAGAGTAAGTATTTTAAGCATGACTTGAAATAAGTAGCTAACTTTGGTCCAGCAACTAAAAAATGTTGCACATACATTTGGTTATTGGAAAACAACTTGCTTTTTGAGCATAATAGCTAAAAAAAACCATCTTCTGCCAGGGCTTGGAAGGGATTAAAATCCTAATGTGTTATGGAGGAGAAGACCAACTGCCCCAAGGGACTTATAGATCCTTGAAATATTGAAGTAAGTTTTTTAAAGCATGACTTGAAACAAGTGGCTAACTTTGGGCCAGTAGCTAAAAAAAAAAAAAAAAAAAAAAAAAAAAAAAAAAAAAAAAAAAAAGAAAAGTTGCTCATAAATTAACAAAATAATGCCTAGAAGAAAGAGAGGATGCCTAAGGCTGTGATTTTTATTAATGATGAACCCACCTTCTGCTACTGGGAAATTTGCTTTCAGTATGTCACCTAAACATAATTAGCGATGCTATTGAAAAAAACTGCTGCATCTATTCTACCGAAAAAATGACATGGTGGGAATAATTTGCCCTCAAATTACAGTAATATGGCAATTCACTGAAATTGAGGAATTTACTTTCTCTTTGGTGGAATAAAAAATCCTTGAAGGTAGAGATTGGTTTTTATTGACTTTGTGTTCCCCAGGGTTTTGTGATTGTTGCTTGCCCTTTGTTTTTGAAGAGGTCCATGACATATAAGTGAGTCAGATTGAAGGGAGAGAAGGCTGTGCAAAGTCACCAGTCTCACTTTATTTTCTCATCTGAGTCCAGTGGCAAGATAGAGATCAGAACAACTGGAGATGGCCTACTCTGGTACTTCATCAGTGCTGATTGGATTTGACACAGTTCTATTTTATTTATTCAGTTCTTTGAGGACAAAGGACATTCATCTATCCTAATCTAAAGGTGTTGGTATGTGTCCACAGTAAAAATTGAGATTAGGCCTGTGAATTCCTGGTAAAGAAACTTCCTCTACCAACATAGAATGGCACCTTATGTTTTTGGAGAATTTTCTAGCACTGAGAAATTAGGGGACTTGCCAAAAATCACTAGCTCTCTTTCCACTCAGTCACATAGTCTCTCTTTAATTAAGAAGGGATTTTTATTTCTTTTAACTTTTCCCTATGAATAAGGGCTGAGGCTTATGAAAATCAGAGTGACATAATAGATAAATAGCTAGTCTTAGAATCAAGAACTAAGTGATCCAATCTGATGGGCAAGACTACATGCAAAGTTTGCATGATGTGGCCTCCATTAGAGTGGAAGCTTTATAAGGACAGAGATTGCCAATTACCTCGTTTTTTATCTCCAACACTTAGCACAGTATGTTTATTAATTGTTTTATTAAAAGTCTCACCTCATATACTGGCTAATGTATCACTTAAACTCAGACTTCCTTAAACATATGTCTGAAACATTAAGTTACAGGAAAATTGCTCAATTGCCTTAGTAGAGGGAATTTCCTCATCAGGATTTCTTTTATACCCATGAATCCCAGGTGGGGATAAAAAAAGTGGAATATGATGTAATATACTTTTAGAGTTGGGGAAACGACATTTTTATAAGAAAGGAAATAAAAGCTATGCTTTATTATGACAGTGTAGTGGGGATGAAGAAGCATTAGAATGGAATTTTAAAGCTAAAAAAAAGATCTTGGAGCCCATTGGAATAGAAAGAAAAGTAGTTCTTATATTAGGCTCTGGGATCAAATTCTACCTTGGATGGGAGTTCATCCATGTAAATTTAGGCAAGACATCTATTCAAGGTCACAGTATTAAGGGAGACTAGCTAGACGTCAAATCCAGGTCCTTTGACTCCAAATTTTGTTTCAGTTTTTCACTTAGGAAATAAGGAGATACATTAGATAGCTTCAAAGATCTTTCCATTTCCAAATCCATGAGCCTGTAAGTGTATAAATTTGGAATCAGGTGATTAAGAGCCTACTTTTGAATTCAGGCTCTGTTCTTTTGAGAAGGCTTGACAAGCCAAGACAGCTCTCAATATCTGAGGTTCTTCATTCATTCAATGACAGGATTGAAATTAGGTAGCTTTGGAGGTTACTTCTAGGTGACTCAGTAGATAGACTACTAGGTATGGATTCAGGAGGACTTGAATTCAAATCCAACCTAAGAAACCTACTAGCGTTTTGCTCTGGGCAAGTCTTAACAATGGCTATTTGCCTCAGTTTTCCTTAACTTCAGAGATTCTGAAGAGGAAACGGCAAACCACTCCAGTATTTTTGCTGAGAAAATCCCAAATGGAGTCACAAAGAGTCAAATGTGATTAAAAAAGATAATAACAATGAGGTACCTTCTGGATCTAATTTTGCTTCCCTCATTTTAAGAAATGAAGTAACTGAGGCTCAAACTAGGATGTTAACATCATATAATAACAGTCATATATATACATATATATGTATATATATCCATACATATAAATATATAGTCATATAATAAGTTAGTTACAAAACCAGAATCAGAACTTAGGTCTCTGTGTTTCCACTTCTGTTCTATCTTTCTGATTTACAATAATTGCTAACACTGATAAAGGGGCCCAGGAGCAGTAAGACATCAGTTTTCATGGCATCCTTACTTAGGATGCTTGAACTCTATTGTACCTCCTGGGCCCGCTCCCAATAGTGAAGAAGAGAGTAAACTCACTCATGCTTGGCAGGTATATTACCTCTTCCAGACTGCTCTGGTATATTTAATAAATTATCTCTTTCTGTTCACTAAGTGGAACACTGGAAGTCAAAAGGAATGAAAATCCAACCAAAGAATAAGCATTTTGAAAGGATGTTGGCCTGTATCTAATCAAAACCAGATTCTTATTCAGAAAAGAACAGAAATGTCCTTCATTGAACACTGGAGTTAAAAATGCATCCCGGCAGAATTTAATATAACTCAGAGTGTTTCAGATGAAATGCCTTACATACGTGGAAAGTTATCTTGTTATAGGTACCTGGCACTGGCCCGTACCAATCTTTTCAAACTTAAAAAAGAAAAAAAAAGTGGACTGGAGAATGGAAGGTAGCAAGGATATAAAGCTGAAGGTGGTATCTCTAAAGTTCTTCAGATTCATGAAGTAATGGTAACAGGAAAAGAACTTAATTGGTTAAGGAGAATTTAATCTGGCTAAGTGTTTAAGAAATTACTCCTTTAGAAGTAGAACAACTGAATGTGCAGTGTGAACAAACCTCTCTTTATGTGGCGATATGGTGTTTAGATTCCTGGGTCTGAAATTAAGAAATTGAGTTTAAATCTGGCCTTAAACACTTACCAGCTGTGTGAATCTAGGCAAGTCATTTTATCCTCTGTCAGTTTTCTCACTGGTAAAATGAGAATGATAAGAGTACCAGCTTTCATATTTGTGGCACATGATAGGTGCTTAATAAATGCGTTTTCCCTTCCCTTTGAGGACTTGCTGTTTTCGGTAGTTTTGGTGAAATTCACAGGGATTCCTCTTGAGCATGAGTGATTCTAATGGAGTGGATTGCAAGCTGGAGAGTCCAATCAATGTCGTGATCTGATTTTCAGCCAAGGATAAATGCTGTATTTCAGGTATCTTTGGCAATTGTTTGAAAGATGTAAAGCAATTTTTGCTGACATTTAATTCTTTGCATCTGGGTACAAGAAAAACAATTCATACAATATCTTCTCAAGAGGGTTCAAAAATCCATTCACTTTTCTAGTGGGATTAGATATACTTTTGAAATTCTAAAATATAGCATTAGAGTCAGGATTTAAAAAGAAAAAAAAAAACATTCAAGTGCTCTAAAACATTCTTGTGACTATGTTCCTTTTCCTGGTGAATAATTATTCTCAGCATGTGTGTTTCATTCCATAATTTGATTACACTGAGCTTCGTTGTTAAAAATAAGAAGCATCATTATAACTTCCCACAATAACCTAAGAAAGTGGATGCAAGAGTCCTTTATTATTTGGATCCTGGTGAAAAACCAAACCCTAAAATGTCTCTGAGTGAGGTATCTGCCTGTCAGGGACTGAAACATCTTTTACACAGAATGAGTGATCAAGAAAATGATGGTGTTACTCTGATGATGTTCAAATTCTGTGGGAGGACTCAGGTGAGTGAATGAAAAAATAAATATTGAGCTTTTTTTTTTTTTTTTTTTTTTTTTAAAGAAAGACGTGAAGACTCAAGGCAAACTCAGTTTGCATTAGAGAATTAATTTGTTTTTAAAAGTATTTTCCTAGCAGGAGAATTACATCTCAGAATAACATTGTGGTCTCCAAAAATTAAAAAAATATATATGCATAAAGTTGATCTATACTATGTGAATAATGCATAAAAAGCACATTTACAAATTGTCCTCCTAAAGCAGGGGTAAAGATATAGAAGGCGAGGGAAATAAAGTGGGATGGGAATGGGGCCTAGTTAACATTGGAAAGTATTATCAATGAGTATTATTCAATCTAGAATTAATTTTCTGGTTTCTCTCTTTGTACCATGTTCTTTATTCTTAGAATTTTTGGCCCATCTTACCCTTCACTAACCCAATTCCCTCCCGTACCTCAAAACTAATTTTTAAAATCAACTAATCCCCAAAGTTTGTCTATGAGTAGGTACACATTTTATTCACCCTTCTCTGGGTTCACTCTTAGTAATTCAATTCAAAAGAAACATTTAAAGTACCTACTAAGTGCCAGGCACTGTGACAAGTGCTGAGAAAGAAAGATAACAATGAAATAGTATCTAGATTTTAAGCACATGCTTAATAAATACTTGATGATTGAGTGAGGAAAATTGGATGTGGTAGGGGATAGACAGAGACGGAGAAAACAGACAGAAATAAGAGATATAGACAGAGAGAGGGAGAGAGATAGAAAGACACACAGAGAGAGACAGAGACACTGAGACAGACACTCACAGAGAAAGAGAAATAAAGAATGAACATCTCCCTAGTGGTTTGAAATCCAAGATCATCTCTTCTCATTTCTTTGTTTTCCTTCATAGTGACTGACTCAGAGTTTCTAATAGGAAGGTGCTCCATGAATAGTGTTGACTGATAACACCTAACTCTGGAATAAAATGCACACAGCCCTGTAATCAACACTGTTGTTTCCTGCTCAACAAGAGAGACAGACTTCTCTGCTCATATGACTGTGTAAATATAAATTGCTCTTCTATGACTAGTGTAATTAGTGCTTAAAATTAATAAGTTGATTTGACAATATTATGAGTCCATTTTCTCTATTTGCAAATAAATGTATTTTCATCTAAATGTTTCAAGTCCTTTATAAAGCAAAAGGCATTCCCTCTTCATATTTTAGGGTGCCTATAAAATAGACCTTAAAATATTTGTTTTTGAAATGTAGCTATACGCAAAGAATTCCACCATTACTGATACTGATATAAGAGATGTATGATTAGATTATATGTTTAAATAGACCAATGATTGTGTTGACTTTAAGGAACTATACCAGTTAACTCCTTCTAATCAATACAGATTAGCAATTCTTCCTCAATTTGTAGTCTGAATGAATCACTCGAGACACTAAGATGTCTCAAGTGACTTGTCCAGATTCATGCAGTCATCACTACTCCATGACAGACTTTTAGCCTAGGTATTTGGCTCCACAGCAATTTTCTATCTTTCATGCAAGATTAGTATCAATGCTTAATTTTTTCCTAAAGTACCACGTTCTAGATCTATTGGAATGTTCTTTCCTTGCCATGCTTAGAGACGATGATGTAAAACTGTAGACTGGCTTGGTAATTGAATATGGGTTAAGTACCTGGGCAGTCTAATGGCACTTAGATCTGTCAAAGAATTGTCCACCAGCCAAAGGGTTTCTACTCGAATTAGTCTTCGGAGAATCCTGTTCAAATTTTCTGCTTGATAAGGGTCTCCCAAAGCCTGAAACGAAATGTTCAAACTCTGGAGGGGGCAAGAAGGTGAAAAAGCAATTTCTTTTTTGCAGCATTTTTCAAAAACTTTTTTTTTAAAGATCTGATGATCTCACATAGAACCACAATACTTCCTACTTCCCCTGAAACCCAAAATTAATGACAATTCAGAGTCCTGTGAATATCATGCAAGGAAAGTAACATCAGTATTTTAATTTTGAAAAAGACAACTGTCTTTATGTCTAAAAATAACTGTAAAAATAACTTTGGAAGATAGCTAGTTTTTCATAATCAATCAGTCTATCAACCTTCTTGATTTCAAAGGCACTAAACTAATTTCTGTTCTGAGCTCTATATGCTTTAAAATAAAAATTATATTATATCCTTTTAAAATAAAATTTCTACATGATCACTTTAATTTCATAACCATTAATTCTGGGATTTAGTATAAATATAAAAAGTAAATACTCTGACTGGAAAGGAGCAATCATTATAAAAGGCAGGGCCAAAAGGGACCTTTGGCCCATATATCCCCTACACCTAATATTAAATTGTTCATTGATTAAAGGCTTATAAAGTTGAAAGAGATCTTAAAAGCTATCTCATTTTCCTAATTGATAAATGCTCAAAGGATATGAACAGACAGTTTTCCAATGAAAAAATCAAAACAATTTATGATCATATAAAATGTTCTAAATCATTATTGATTAGAGAAATGCAAATTAAAACAACTTTGGGATATCAATTTTTACCTATTAGATTGGCTAAAATGATTGAAAGGGAAAGGTGACAAATGTTGGAAGGGATGTGGAAAAACAGTTGGGACAGTAATCCATTGTTGGTAGAATTGTGTACTGATCCAACCATTTTGGAGAGCAATCTGGAATTATTAAATTGCCTAGGCCCTTTGATCCAGCAATAACGCTTCTACATCTGTTTCCAAAAATGATTAGAGAAAAAACTGTTATAAAATGTTTATAGCAGTTTCCATTGTGGCGACAAAGAACTGGAAATTGGGGAATGGCTCCACAAGTTGTAGTATTCACTTGTAGTTATCTTGTCTAATCCCCTCTGCAGATCATGGATCTAAAGTCAGATGGGACCTCAGAGAGATTTAATCCAACTTTTGCATTTTAAGGCTGAGGAAACTGTACCATTAAGATTAATAATTAGAATTTAGTGATTTGCTGCCTTCTGACTGCGGATCTGAAGCTCAAAAAAATTAGAGGACATATAGTCCAACTGGTTTCCAATGTGTATTCTCTCTAGAGAAGTCTCCATGGTTGTATCTAAACAGGATAATTGGGTCTCCATTTGAGCCTCTCTGGTCCCTCTCTTTGATTCTGTCTAGTTTATCTGTGTGGAATTATTCCAGTGCAAATCAATAAGAACTTTCCATTGTTCAAAGATAGAAGGAAATCCAGCTTGTAATTTGAATATAAACAAAGAACTTTTCTGAGGGATCTCAAAGTTCATTTAGCTCAATGAAATTTGAAATTCTAGCACCCTGGAATATTCCACTCAACAAACATCTACATGCCCACAAGAGACAGGGCACACAGTCAGGCCCTGATGATACAAAAGTTTAAAATAATGAAATTCTCTTCCTTTAAAGATTTATGTTCTATTGGGTAAGAAATATATTGAATTGTAGCTAAGAATAATAAAAAAAAGTAAGAAACGAGGTTAAAGGAGAGATCCAAAATTATCATTTGTTCTCTGCTTGAAGGCTACTTGTCTGACTTTAGTTAAGTCATTTAACTTCAGTAAATATCAGTTTCCCCATCTCTATAATGGACTAGATAACATATAAGGCCATTTTAAGATCTTGGAGGTGATTAACTTTCAGCACTCGCTTTTCTTCTAGAAAACTAGAAAGGACTATTTGTATCACTCAAGACTGAACTTACTGCTCCCTTGTTTATAAGCAGATCTACATAAAGGGGTATAGGCTGATCAGGTTTTGTCAAAATACCAAGTTCTATGAATTATAGGAATAATTTAAGATTGTAAGAAGATTCTTTGCTTTATATTACTAGCTTTTTTTTTCTTTGTTCAAAGGAAAGGGCTCTTCTAGACTAATTTTAAAGATGGCTTCCAGCTTAAACTTCCTGACAACCAAAGGAGTCCCAGTTAAACATCTAGATGATTAATACATTATTAAGGACCCCCAAAATGAAATGGAGAAATAGACACTTTGTTAATTTTTAGAAGGAATTTTGCTCCATTCCATTCCAATAATAATCCATTCCAAATCAACAAGCACAGATTAAACAACTACCTTGTTCTAGGCACTGTACTAGATGCTGGAATATTAATATAAAGTTCAAAATGAAATCATTCCTGTCTTCAAGCAGCTGACATTCTGAGGGATGCTAGAGAAATGGTAAAATTATTGATAAATACTAGTGGTTTTTAAAATCATTATTGCTATCTTTTTTTTTAAATCACATTTAAAGAATAATGAAGAAGATACATATTTAAGTCATAGAACTTTTGAAAAACTCTTACCGTACATTCTTCCCAGTTTTCTTGTTGCCACTTTTCCCATTTGTCTTTTTCAAGTACTTTTTTCTTTGGAGAAAAAAGATATTCTTCACATCTAAAAAGTAGGTCTTCTTCAGAAGGCCCTAAATCAAAAGCAAAATAAAATATGACAGAATATCTTTATGAGGTGAGCTTTGGAGAAGGACCAAGCAGGACTCTAGCTAGTTTAAGGCAATCAGGGTTTGTTCCTGGAGAACAAGATTTAGAAGGAATCTTGGCAGGACTTTCAGTCCCTCTGCTGGACAGAAGCAATTGAGATAAGTAGGTTGTTATCATGGATAATTAGCTGCCAAAGGAAAGAAGTAGATATGACTTTCTTCTTTCAAGGTGTTACATCCCAGAAGAGCTTCAGGGCTTGACCCTTTCCTTCCCTACAACTGGCTTATAGCAGTCTTGCCACTAGGAATTCCAGGGCATCCTAGAATGTGCTTTCTCTGTCTCAAGGGAATGAGAACACATTTTATATCACTTGCCCGGGCTATAAAATTGCTAGTTACAGCTCTGGGAACATGACCAATAACTGCTTTTATAAGCAACCTATGTAATTTGAGGCCTTTGATGTACTTTATTGTCAAGTTTCAGGAGATAAGACATGACAGATTTATATCCAAACGCTGTGAGTACCAACCAAACATGTTATAAAAAATTCTTCTATGTCTGAGGACTTGTTAGACTAAGAAAAAGGAAAAGTTCTCCACATTGCCAACTTCCTAATCATTGCAAATTATTCTTCTCATCTTTTGCCTTGTGTGAAATGAGATATGACAAATACTTTGCTTCTCACAGGTCTTCTAAAGCAAATGAAACTCTATTTGCTAATATTTAAACCCTCTATTTTTATCCCAGGTTTAAATATTAGCAAATGTTTGGTTATTTGGATGTTGGCACTCAACTGAATGACTCATTCAGACCTTTCTTTCCCCTTTGATGGCAGGTTGTTGTTGTTGTTGTTTTTTAAATCCATGTTGCTTTCCAACTACACACTACATAGGGAAAAAGAGACAAAGGAAAACTTCAATGAACAAATCATGGCAACCACTTGACATAGTGGATGGAGTAGAGATGTTGGACTTAGGAAAAGTCCAAGCTTAAATCTTGTCCCAGAAACTTCTTAGCTTTGCAATCCTGGACAAGTGACTTCGTATTCCTGGATCATTTATTTAACTTCTCTCACTTTCTTTATTTGGAAAATGAGAAGAATTAATCGCACCTCTCTCCCAGGGTTGCTGTGAAAATTAATGACATAATCGAGGTAAAGTGCTTCAAAAACTTTACATCTACATGTCATATAGTGATTATTACATTTCATTTAGTGGTTCTATTAAAGACTGGGGCAAGGTCATTAAGGACTTCTGATAAAACAAGTTTTTATATTACAATGGATTTTATTAATCACTGGGATTCACAGTCTCTTTTTCCATGGATAATCTGGAGTTGACCATCATTCAGGACTTGTTAGACTAAGAAAAAGGAAAAGTTCTCCACATTGCCAACTTCCTAATCATTCAGATTTTCCTCAAACTTCATTTTAAAAAATTAAATCATTGATGTGTGAGGAATTAAACTGATCACAAAAGACATCAAATCAAAACTCTCCATGCCTTTTCCCATCCAAAACATCTTGTTTATCACTAATGAAAACCAGACACTGATTTGCAGATTTCAGCACTAATGTACTACATTATGGCCTTAAGCAGTATAAAGTCCTTGAGAGTAGGGCTTTGTACAGTGGTTGGCACATTTTTGTTTTCATTCACTTCCATCTTTTTGTGATCCTGTTTGTCATTTTCTTGGTAAATAGGCTACAGTGGTTTACCATTTCCTTCTCCAGCTCATTTTACAAATGTAGTATTGAGGCAAACCGATTTAAGTGACTTACTCAGGGTCACACAGCTAAACAAGTGTCAGAGGCCAGATTTGGACTCATTAAAAGAATTTCTTGATTCCAGGCCCAGAACTCTAATTTTTGTACTATTTAACTGCTCCATGGTTGATATATAGGAGATAATAAATGGTGATTGAAGTTGAAGTTGACTGGACATTAAAAATGTTCTCCACAAAGGCAAGGAGAGGAAGAAAAGATGTCACTGTTGAAATTAAATGATTCAGTATTTTGAATTATCTTTTAATTCACTATTTGAATTATCTAACAAATAGGTGTTTCTGAACCTGGAAAATAACCAAAGTTAACAAAAAGGACCACTTGAGTTATCTAAGTACTTTTCTTTCGCTAATATGAGTCATTTTCCTTCCCTCTCCATGCCTTTCCTCATTCAAAATATCTTGTTTATCACTGATGAAAATAATTTACCCAGCTCACACCTGTTTTCTGCAACTATTTCACCAGGAATCAGGGAGGTGGAGACTGTCTGCCCTGCTTGTAGCCAGAGAAACATGGGAAATTGCCTGATACCTTAAAGTGGTGGGCCTGTCATCTTCAAGGTCATTTCAAAATAAAATGCCCAACTATTTTGAGCATGTATTTTTGGTTCATTATGCTTAGCTCAAAGAATCATAGGGATAAAAAATTGAATAATCAGCTAATTACTGAGGAAAAAGTTTCTCTCTGTACTGCACTGAAGTGGGAGAAGAAAAGTTTGGGATACATTTCTATATGGCTCATGTCCCAGAATTACTCAATTCACCTCCCTTTGTTGTTGTTTGACTTCTATTGATCTTTTGCTCCCTTAATTATTTCTCTTTAAAGGAACTTTCAAAGATTATTTTGAAGTTGGAGGCCAAAAGTCACCTCAATGCTGAGAAGCTGTATTAAATTGGATTGCCTTTTTTAGCTCAGTCTTGGATGGTAATTGAAGCTATATCTCAATAGCTGAGAGCACCAGTATTTACTATCTGACAGCTGAGAGATGGCGGCATGAACCTCATACCTCAGAGTTTATTCTTTCTTTCTTGCCAGACTTGAAACTCCTAATAGGCAGCCACTGAATAACTTTCTGAGAGATTTTTAAATAACAATAAAAATATCCATTTGTTTCCCCGGATAACTGTTTGATTTTTTTTGTTTGATTTCTAATTGGGAGAGATTAATTTTAACATTCTCTAATAATTAGAGTCTCAGGAACAAATTATTTATCATACCCCCAGAGAACCTCTCTTTTCTTAGGAACTCTCTCTAGATATCTGAGATTTGGGAACAGCTGAACAATTTTTGATATCTACTTCAAGATTAAATCAATAGAGAGAAGCTGATTTTTGTTGCAGGGTATTAATTTCCTTAAAAAATATTTTTTTCCTCTGGAACCCAAAGTGAACTTTTTCATGTAAAGGCAGATAGCTTTTATTTCTGAGAATAATAGAAACTTAGAACTGAGAAGGTCATTTTAGATTGCAATCAAGTAGCAATCATCAAATCAGATTCCTAAGCTATACAGGTATTGCTATAACAGAATCACTGACTAGTGGCCATCGTGCTTCTTCTTGCACACATCCAGTGACAAGAAACTCATTATCTGTCAAATGATCCCATTCCATTTCTGGATGTTACTTAATAGTTAATCCTTTGCTCAAGTCTTCTACTCTGGGTCTAGACCCCTATATAGATCAAACTTTTTCCAGATAATTGCTTTTCAATTGTTTGAAGATGTTAATCATATTTTCTTCAAGTTATCTCTTCCTCAAGTTAGCCATGTCCAGTTGTTGTTTGACTTCTATTGATCTTTTGCTCCTTTAATTATTTCTCTTTAAAAGGTAACCCTTTGTCATCCTCTCATCATGACCACCGTTCTCTGGATAAATTCTGGTTCATAAATATCCCTTTTGAAATGTGGCACCTGGAAACAGACACAACTGTCTAGACATAGTCACAATGAGCATAGAATAGAATTACTATTGCCTTCTATGATCTAATATAGCCTACTATGAATTGAACTTTTTGAAATAGCTATTTTACTGTTCACTTACACTGAATTTCCAGATCAGATTTCTGATCTACCAGTCAAATGATCCTATCAAAAAGGAAAATGATATTAGTCTTGATTTTTTTTAAAAGAACTATGTTGGCCCCTAGTGAACATGTTTTCTTTTCATAAGTGCTGAAACAATGTTTAATAATATCCTTTTTTCCTGGGGTTCAACAGAAAGCATATTAGTTTATAACTGCCAGAATCCAAAGTTTTGTTATTTTTTAAAAATCAGTTTAGCCACCATCAATCTTTCGAGCAATGTAATTATTCAACAACTTTTTTCAGAGACTTTTAATAGTAGCTCAACAATCATGACTACATTTTCCTCAATACTCTTGTTTATAATCAGTCACCTCGGTATGGAACTCATCTCAATGTGTTTTCTTACTATCTCTTCATCTATCTGAAGTTGCAATCTTTTCTTAAACAGATCTGCTTAATTTTTCTGAACTGGATTAGAATTATTCTTCTCCAAATATGGGTCTTTCCTTTGTTCTTTCCCTTAGCCAAGGCATTTTAATTTTTTTTTCATTTTTTTCTAAAGACTCATATCATTCTGGTTGTTAGCTATACATAAACTCTTCTTATACCTTACTATTTATCCTTAGTGTTTTAGCATTCTACCTAGAGGTGAGTAAACAGCATTGGATTCTTTCATTGAAAAGCAAAACTATGGAAAGATACTGAGCTTGGAATCAAGATGATTGGTGTTAAAATGCTAGGGACTTAGGCAGTTGCTGTCTATGTGAATCCAGTCAATTCTTGTATTAATTTCCTTAAAAAATATTCTTTCTTTGGAATCTAAAGTGAACCTTTTAATGTGCCTGAGTGCTCAACTTTCTCATCATCAATGAATTTTTAGTTGAACCCAATGTCTTTATGTTCCTTTCAAATATAAATTTATTATTTATCCCTTTCATGTCTTTCTTTATGACTAGGTCCATGAAAGTATAGTTCATCCTTTTCTTTGTGTCCGGATTCCAGATTCCATTCCTCTTCTCCTACAAAACCTAGAACCTACATGAAGGTTTTTCTGATTCCACTAATGACAAGGGTCTCATCTCTCTGAACTTCCCTGGTATTTACTTTCTTTCTATTATGCATCTACTTAAATGGGTACATGTTTCCACAGATAGGATATAAACTCCTTGAGATCAGACATTATTACATGGTGACTTCATATCGTTAGTGTCTTTCACCAAGATTGTCAAATAGTAACTGCTAAATAAATGTTGATTGAATAATTAATTAATTTACTTTTTTTCTCCTAGCTTCTTTCTAGCTATTCCTACCCTCTGTAGAGGGAATAGTCATAAAAATAATAGTTAACATTTCAAATTGTAATGGTCGGTTTGCAAAATATTTCCTACACTTTCATGATTATCTCTATTATACAGATAAGGAAGAGAAGGCTCATTGAATTTCAATAACTGGTCTATGGTCATATCACTAACAATCAAAAAATAAGGTTTAAAACTCCTAAGATTTACTGAACTCCATTTCTAGGACTCTTCCTTTTATTCATTATTCTGCTTCTCACTTGCCACATGCTCCTATCTTTCTGCTTTCAAACATATATGGCTCCCTTCAAACTCTGTTCAGCCAACCAAGTGTGATATCATTTCTCTCCTTTCCTTCCAAACTCCTTGAACATGTGAATGACATATCAGATTCCTTTATGTTTTGATGGAAGGGCTGGTTGGAAAGAAAGGAGGTTCTTGGCCTAATGATCAGAGAGTCATAGACTGCCATCTATTCCAACTTTCTCATTTTACATTTGAGACAATTACGATCCAGAAGAGTGAAATGATGAGTCCATGATCACACTAGGAGTAAATTTCAGAGCTGGGACTTGATCATAAATCCATCCTATTCTCCATTAGTCCAAAATGAGGAAAGGAGGGGAAAAGTGATAACAAGAGTCACAGAAGACCAACCATTAGCTTTACAATTCATCCATCATTTGCCTTCTTTGCTTTTGTTTACAAATGGACAAATACTAGGATTAATTCATGTGTTTCATGGTTGAAACTTTGGGTAGAACCACTGTCCAGCAATTATAGTAGAAAGTATGGAATCTTGAACTGAGAGGCCTGTATTTGATCTTTAACCTCTGACACTGCCCAGCTGGGTGGTCAAGGATAAGTCATATCATCTCTCTAACACTTCTAAGAAGCAGAATGGAATGGTATAATGGTGAGAGGGCTAACCTTGTTGTCAGAAAGAGTTTAGTTCAAGCCCTTTTCTGATACATGCTATTTTATTATCTTATTGAATCTTACAGTATCCAAGGTATTTTATTTTTGCTAAGGCAATTGGGGGTTAAGTGACTTGCCCAGGGTTACATAACTAGGGAGTGCTAAGTGTCTGAGGCCAAATTTGAACACAGATCTTCCTGAATTCAGGACTGGTACCCTATTTACTATGCCACCTAGCTGCCCTAAAGGTATTTTTTTAATTCCTAAGTTATAAATAAATGGCTAACTGATGCAGGGGCTTTTGCAACAGGAGTCCCATAAACATAGTAAGGTATAGATGAGGACCAAAAAAGAACTCCATAATAATATATACTTTTCCTACCTCATGGGAAAACTCCATTACACAAATAGGAATTATCATTACACAAATGGGAATGAATGCAATCATCCATTCTATTTCAATAAAAAAGAAATGAGATAAGTGGTCCTTGCCCTCAAAGAACTTATAATCTAGTTAATAAAAAACTTGTAAGAAAAAAAAAAGAGAGAATCTGTTAAGATAGAAGAGGACTCAAAATATTCTTGCATTGGTCTCATTCTTTTACTAGTCCTAAATTTATCCTGAAAAATAGATTTCATTTGTATTCCTATATTACAATGTTATTGCTAAATACATGATTAATATAGAATAAACGTTATTTAATTTATCAAACACGATTTCAGGTGTTGTTCAAGGAAATAAATCCAAAAGAAATACTCCTTAACCTCATGAAACTTACATTTTTTCTGATGTATAATCAAACCTAAGTATAGATTAGAAAAGTGGAGAGATTAAGGGAACTACCAAATGAGAGGATCAAGATAGGTTTTAGAGAGTAGATAATATCTAAGATATTTGAAGGAAAACAAGGTTTGTAGTATGCATAAATGGGGAATAAATGCCTTATGTATTTGTGGAATAGCTTGACCAGCTGTGCAGAGGAATAGAATATTAACTTCTCATAAGCTCAGGTAATGACTTCCATTTTTACTGGAATATAAAGAAGATGACATGGAAGAAAATCGAATAACTTTGGTAAGGTAAATGGAAGCCAAATTGTGCAAAGTGTTAAATAGTACCCCAAGGGTACTGTTTTATTGATTAATTTAAATTGTTCTATTAATTACAAGTTCTATGTGGTACAGCCTACAAGATTGTGAATCAGATAACAATACCTCAAATCCTCTCTTTTCTACTTATTACTTAGATGATTTTGGACAAAACATCTATCCTCTATGGGTGGCCATTTCCCTATATATAAAAAGAAACTTTGGACTAGATTAAGGGCTTCCCAGCCTCTGGACCACATTCCCTTGGGATGCTGTAGAATTATTGTAGTGAGCTCCACAAATCAGTTTACGAATCACAAAATAAGCAAACACTGAATTAGTTTAATCATCTCTGACTTTTCATGAACCCATTTTAGGCTTTCTTGGCAGCGATACCAGAGCACTTTGCCATTTCCTTCTCCAGCTTGTTTTAAAGATGAGGAACAGGTTAAGTGACATGCCCAGAGCTTGCAAATGTCTCAGTCCAGATTTGAACTCAAGGAAAGAAGTCTTCCTGACTCCAGGTCAGCTGTTCTATCCACTGTGCCACTTAGCTGCCAATTAATAAATATACTCATTTAAAAGCTGCAGTACATAAAATGGTGCCTTACACACAGTAAACACTTGATCACTGATTGACTGGTTACTGAATTTGTATTAATTTTTGGTCATGATGATTAATACTGATGAGAGGCAGCTTGTCCTGGGTGGAAAGATGATCTCAGGCATAGGAAATATCTGGATTCACACCCCACCTTTGACCTATCCTGTCTATATGACCCTGGGCCAATTATTTTCCATCTCCGTGGCCCAATGAACTCTCCAAGAATATAAATTGCAGAGTATTTCCAGATCTGCTTTGGTGGAGGGAATTGGTTCAGTGAGAAATCCCTATCTGCATGAAATCATAGATCTAGATCACAGAACAATGAAGATTGAAGTAGACTGCCCACACTATTTCTTCCAATTCTGACATTCTGTGATTCAGGGAAGGACTGTCATAAAGAACCAGGAGTAGACATTTCCTAGTTTGACTCCAGAGGGCAAAATAGGTACAACGGATGGGAATTTCAAAGTAAATTTTCATGACCTAAAACAAAGCAAAATTTCCTTGTAATAAGATTTGTCTCTAAGTGGAAAGGTTGCCTCAGAAAGTCATAATTACGTTTGTTTTAAGATTTTCAAGGGAGAGGGTAATGATTGTGTATTGTAATTAACACATATTCTTCAGATATGTTTTGGATGAGTTGATAGCCTCATAAGTTTCTTCCCATTCCAAGATTCCATGAGTCTACAAAAACTCAGAAATGTATTCTCTGGTAGCATAATTTCAAAAGCAGGTAAAATTATATTAGCTTATGATGCTTTTGAAGAATTTATCCAAAAGCAAAATCAAATGGCAGAAATGGAGATTCAGAGTTTTGTACAGAATCCATCTGTATTCTAATATGGGGGAAGAGAGATGAAGATATATTTAAATTCAAATTTGTAAAAAAAAATCACAAAGAATCACAAAGAAAACTTATTAAAATGAAACTTTTCCTCAAACATAAATGTCATATCCACTTATGCTCGCTAACATACCTTTTCTCACTCTTGGACAACGGAGTTGGTTTCCCTGAACATCATGTTGGTCTAGCTTGTTCCAAGTGAGATATTTGAAAGAATCTGATGGAAGCTAAAGGAAAAGGGGGAGAAAATTAAAAGAGAAATGAAATAATGGGGTAATGATTGGAGGTCCTGTTAACTGGGTTTTTATTTGTAAAATGAATATGAAATGTTGACTTCTCCAATCCTAGAAACACCTAAGGATTAGCTCAGACCATCACAAGTTTTGGATTAGAAGGAATTTTAAGAGATTATTTCATCTAATTCCTTAATTTTCCAGATGAATAAATGACTGAGTCCAGATGAATTTAGGCCCCTGCCTAGATTAATTATCAAATCTGGGATTGGAGATACGTTTCTTTGACTCCAAATGCAAAGCTGTCCCCATCATGCCATGCTTATATAGTCTAACATCATCCCTGAGTAAACGAGGAGATAATTCATTAGACAGCTCTCTCACTCTAAAGATAGATTGCATGAATTCCATCAAACTTAGAAATAAAAGGCTTAAATGTTGTAGAGTTTTTTAGTCCTGTCTGACTCTTCCTGATTCTATTTGGAGTTTTCTTGGCAGACATATCAGAGTGGTTTACCATTTCCTTCTCCAGCTCACTTTACAGATAAAGAAACTGAGGCAAACAGGGTTAAGTGACTTCCCCAGGGTCACACAAACAGTAAACATCTCAGGCCAGATTTGAACTCATGAATCATGAAGGTGATTCTTCCTGATTCAAGCCCAAAGCTCCATCCACCATGCCCTTTCCTTTCATTAGTCTTAATTTGAAATTTAGCATTTCCTTCATTTATGAATGCAAGACAGCAAACATTATTCCGAGAAGGGATCCATAGGCTTCACCAAAGGCATCCAGGACACAAATTAAATTAAGAGCCTTCCCTCTGAAGGGACTCGATACGAAATCTGCACCCCATAACCTCATCTATCCATTAGAGACATGCATATTGCTATATATTTTATACAACTACACCTGAGGTAAAAGAATAAATTTGACAAGTTGAAAAATGTCAATTTCATACCTCTAGCTAATACCTAGAAAGGCTAGCTTATTGAATACCTTCTATTTGGCCATTTTCAATCTTACCTCTGTCATCAATATTTTATTATGACCTTCCTTGTGCCAGATAGATGTCAAACTCTTCACTTCAAAATGAGACAAGTCATCCATCCCCCCCATCTCATAATGCACATATGCTAATGGGGAAGCTAGCTACAGAATGTCTAAGAAACAGAATTCCTCCTGGATATTCTTATTAATAGAATCACAGAACTGGAAGGGACTTCAGACTCATGTATTCCAGCCCATTCCTGAAAATAAATCCCCTTTACAATAGACCTACCAAGTGGTAATTTAATTTCGCCTTTGCTTTAAGGACTCCAGGCTAGTGGAAACCCACTACTCCTTGGACAATCCATTCTAATCTTGGAGAACTACAGTTGGTAAGAAGTTGTATTTTGTTTCATTTTTCCCAAACCTATATTCATCCTCCTCCTGAAAAATTCTGCCCTTTCTTCCTAATTCTGCTTTCAAAGAATAAACTTGGCTTTAAAATCCTGGTCTACCCACCAGTAAGCATAAGGACTTTCTGATTTGCTCTGAGTTAAGTGTTGTTACACTGTATTATTTAAAAATAAACTGAGATTGTTTCTAGTTGAGTGTTTTTTTGGAAGCCTCCTTTTCCTAACTGTTTTATGCTCTTGAGTTATTTTTCTACTCCTACACTAGGAGCAAAATTGCCTGGAAGGACAATCCCCCAGGACTAAAACACTCCATTGCCTTTTTATGTCTTCAGATGACATTATCATCATAAAAAATAAAACAGGGACAAATAAAAAGCTGAAGTGACAGAAGGGAAGAAGGCTTAGCTAAGTGGAAATAACACTACACTGAGAGCATAAATGTCCCACTTCTGCCCCACTTACTAACCATATGACCTAGAAAAATCCAGAATGTAGTGGAAAGAGAAGTGGATAGCTAGTAAGAAAATCCAAGTTCAAGTTCCACTTTCAGCAGTGATACCCTATGTAATCTGGGAAAGCCCCTCCTGTTGAGCTTTATTCATAATTCAGTTTTCTTTCCAAAGCCCTATGCCCCCCTCCATTGAATAAACTCCAGTGGCTTATTATCATTTCCAGGATCAAATATAAAATCTTCTTTGGGATTCAAATTCCTTCATAACATGACCTCCTCCTATCTTTCCAATCTTCTTTTGTTCCTCTTCCCCCTCTGCCATCCAGTGATACTGACCCAGAATGCCTCCTATTGACAGGCATTTCCATTTGGTCCTCCCCATGCCTAGCAAAATCTTCCTCCTCATCTAGGTGGAAGTTCCACCCAGACTTCCCTGGCTTCCTTCAAATCCCAACAAAAACTCCAGACTTTCCAGATTCATCTTTTAGCATCTGTGCTCTATTGGTTATCTACAATTTACTATGCATTTATATTGTTTGTATATAGAGTGCCTGGTACATAGTAGGCACTTATTTTTTGATTGACCCGCTAGTTGTTTTCATCTTGTCTCCCCTATTAGACTTTAAATGCCTTTTAGAAGAAAAAATATCTCTTGCCTGTCTTTGATGCTCAATATATGCTTATTGCCTGGCTTATACCATTTGACTCTAGATTATCTCAAGTCCCTTGCAGCTCATTTATTGCGCACTATAGATTTATATTTTAAAGGAATTTCCATGATTTTCCTGAAGTCAGAGGACCAGCATTCAAATCTCACTGCTGAGGTTTATAGTTTTTATGATGTTGTTCCCAAAGTCCCCTAATCTTCCTGAGCCTTTGTATCTATTAAAAGATGGAGCTGGACTAGACAGCCTTTAAGATGCCTTTCAGCCCTAGATCTATGATGTCATATTCCTAATTGACACAAATATTTAGGTTCCTCTGGCACTATGGATTTTTAAAAGGATAGAATAGACCTGGAGTAGCAGTGGATACTCCTTCCATCAAAGTAGATCAGCAGTTAAGGAGTTTAGGGTTTTAGAGTTGCCTGGGAGCATAGAAAGTTTAAGATGACTAGGAGTTAGAGGTAATTTTTGAGTCTACATCTTACTTAACTAAAGCTACTGAATAGCATGCATTTTTAAAGTTTTATAATAAACTCAGAATCTGCTGCTATTTGGGATGGAATTGGATAGGCTACTTGATTATAGAAATTAGAATGTTTTAGAATTAGATCTTTGATGAGAGACTTAGACAAACTTAAGGATATACCATGGGCTGTGTCTGTATCATATCAAAATCTTGGGCAATTCATTATGGAGACTGCTGAGTAACAAAATGAAATAAATTTCCCAAAGACCTCTAAACAAATCCACTATGAGATTGAAGCCTTTATTTCTTTATTTTTTAAATAAAATTTTATTCTGAATTTTAGAAATAAAACAAACATCTCTATAACATGGTAGAATATTTTTAAAAAAATGTTCATGAAGCTACAAATCTATTACTTACAACATGCTATCCCTTTTAAATATATAATAAAATTATCATATAACTTTCTTTTTCTTCTCCTCCCCCAAACCCAGAGATGATTACTATTAAACACAAATATGTAGATATACATATATATGTATAACACACATATACATGTGTGTATATGTATACATGCATATATATATATATATATATATATATATATATATATATATATATATATATATATATATACACAGAAGTAAAACCATTCTACACAGGCTTTCATTTATTGTTTTATTCTCTGGATGCAGATAACATCCTCTTTTACATATTCTTTGTAATTAATTTGTACATTTATAATAGTCAAACTGACTCATTATTAAAAGTTTTTTTCTTAAAATCTTCATTTTTGGACTGGTATGATTCTATCTTATAGGCATAGTCTTTGAAATATTGAACTTTTTGATATTGTAGACAAAAGTTCATCTTGTTGACTAACTTTTCACATTTCCTTCAGCTGTTCTGGCTCCATATAAGGAGAATCCGGTACCAATACTATCTTCTTTCAGAGGAAGGTGATATTATTAACTTTAAACTTTTTGCATGTTATGGAAGGGAGTCAGGCTAAGTTCTGAGGTTAACAGCTGACTTTACACCAAGAAAATAGAGGTGTGAATCTTCAGCAACAATATGGAATCCAAAGGAAAGACTAAACATGACAGCCTAATTAACTCTACCATGTTTAATTAACCCTGAACATATCAAATTGTTGCTGGTCAACCTTTTTACCATCCCTAGAATGGAATTCCAAGTTGTTCAAAAGAAAAGGCATGAATGTAATGAAATATCAGACAGATGTAAACTATGAAAAGAATTGTTTCTGGCCATGTTTAAGCTATTCCATATTTTATATGTTGATTTTTCTAAAGAAAAAGAGTTTGTTCAGATTGTGAACATACATTTTTATTAGTCCTATTCATTTTTTCCCTCTTCAGAGAAACATGTTGTTCATTATATAGATCTATAGAAAAGGGATTCTTTGTCAAGTATAAATTATACTATAGGGCCAATAAATATTTTTCCAACTTTCGGCCCAAAGCCTCCAATAAATCCAGTCCCTCTCAGAGCTGTCTGGTATAGCTCCAAATTTTAAGAAGTTTTTTCCTGGCCTCAAACTAAGTGGCCCTTTGAGCCTCTCACCTTGTATACTTAGTTCTATCCTCTGAAGTCAAGCTGAAATCTTTTCCTCAGGTTCTTAACCTTTTGGAGATTTTGGATACCTTCATGAGCCCATGGAATGCTTCTCAAAACAATGTTTTTAAATGCATAAAATAAATACATAACTTAGAAAAAACGAAGATAACAAAAGCATCAAAATATATATTTTTAAATTTTTCTTTATCTTATTTTTTTTTTATTTTCCATCATATCTTTATTTTTTTACTATTGATATTAATCTTTAAAATTTTAGTAATTTAAAATGTAATATTAAATCTATATTTACATAATATAAACTCCTAGGTGCACTGAAAAACTTCGAGAGATATCAATTACTGAATAATCTAGTTTTATTACTATATTTTTACCACCCTTATATGACATCCCCTCTAAGATGATCAAAGGAATGATTTCTGAAAGTACTGCCCAAGGACAAAGGTTATGGGGGAGTGAGGGTAGCAAAATGTCTTTATCTTATTTTTGAAGGCAAGTGATCTGCTCAGGGTCACACAGCTAGTGTTTGAGGCTGGATTTGAATTTAGATGCTCCTGACTTCAAGGCTACTGTTCTATCAACTGTGCCATCTAGCTATCTCCAAAATATGGTGGGTTTCTCTTTTAAGTTTCTGGTCCAATCCTTATTTTAAGTGACAGCCCTTCAAACTTCTTAAAATCATCCTATTCCTTATTTTTCCCATCCTCCTCCATTCCTCTCAGTATCTTTTAGATGTGAAGTGGCTTAGTAGATAATGTGACAAGTCTGGAGTCAGGAAGATGCGAATCCAAATTGGTCTCAGACACTAGCTATATGACAAGTCACTTAAACTCTATCTTGGTTTTTCATCTGTAAATGAAAATAATCATAGCACTTTTTTCCTAGTGTTATTGTAAGGATCAAATGATGTAATAACTACAAAATGCTTGGCACTTAGCCTGGCCAAAAAAAAAAAAGTGCAACTAAATGTAAATTATTATCACTATTATTCTTCAGGCTAATTATCTCCAGGTTGTTTTTATTTTTTTCCCAGAGAGTTATTAATTCCATAAAATAAGGCAAATAAATTAGAAATTTAATTTCAAGGTCTATTCTAACTTAAATCTAAGGTCCTAATTGAGAAGATCATATAACATGGACTCATTCTCATTGGCCCCTTCTTGACCCTCTTCAGCTTCAATATCCTTCCTAAAGTCTGGTCTGTACCACCGCCCATGATATTCCAACTGTGTTATGACCACAGCAGAGTTCCATGGGATCATCATTTCTTTGCCTCTGTTCACTATATGACTTTCCTAACATTGCCCAAGACCACAGTAGATATTGTTTTTAATCACATCGACCCATAGTGACTTTGTAGTTTACTATTCAGATATTTTCCACTAAACTTACTCCACTAAAGTCCCTCAATATTTTCTGAAAGACTTGACAATTAGCCATTTCTACTGGATGTTATACTTGTGAAGGCGATATTTTTAATCCTATGTGGATAATTTCATATTCAATCCTATTTTAAATTCCATCTTATTTCATTTGATGTGCCGCTCAGGCCTGTCAAGATATTTTTTTGGATCCTAATACTGTCATCCAAGTATGTGCTATCCCTCTCAGCTTTGTGAATTCTGAAAACTTGATAAGTATGCCAGTTTTGATTGCTCTACAAACATGCTATAGGCAAGGATTAAAACATGCTATAGGCAAGGATTATACTTTGCTTCCTCCTCTCCTACTCCACAATCCAGATGCTGATCCTGTTCTACACACACACACACACACACACACACACACACACACACACACACCTCTCTTCTTCAAGTTTATGAATTTTCCCTTCCTTTTCCTCAAACTCTGTCCTTGAAGAAGAGATCTCAGGCTTGTTTGAAATTCTGTTGAAAGCATTGAGAACTTTTGAAAAAGGAAGTAAGGTTTATAAGGAACTTTAAAGGAGAAAGGGTCACTCAAAGATATTTACCGGCGATGAGATGCCTGAGTCAGAATATGGATGCAAAGTTCCTCTCTTTCTACACAAAGTGGGCCAAGTATTTGTTTCACTCAGCTCAGAGTAGTAGGATGAATTGGATTTGCAAATGTCCCGACTGCTTCTGTTCAGACCTGAGGAGCTGAGTGGGAGAAGGATTAAAATATAGGATAAATTCCTTTCCAAGTATTCTTCTGTGGTCTATTATATATATATATATATATGTATATATATATATATATACATACATATATATTATATATAATGTATATACATACAAATATACATACATATATTTATGTGTATATATGTGCAAATATACATACATATATTTGTATATATATATATATGTATACACATATACATATATTTCACTATTTTAAAAAAATCTCATCATGGTAGCATAATTTCAAAAGCTAATTTGGACTGTCTACACATGGAAATTCCTGAAGAGTGACTCAATTTTCTACAAACACGCTTGCTCGTTTCTCAGTGTCTACATTAGTTTTATTCTACAGCACATTTTCAAGGTCAATAGCAACAATTACTCTTCATGTCTGCTTGGAATGCCTGACTTCCTTCCACAGCTCCAATGATACCTTTTACAAGAGATCCCTCTTCATCCCATCAGGTATTACTGCCTTTTCCTTTAAGGTTACATCTCTTCAATATGTATCTGATAAATACTTTTAAGTCTTGTCTCTCATTTTAGAATGTAAGCTCCTTGAAAGCGGGGCCTTCTTTTGCTTTTTTGTTTATATCTTTAGGGCTTAATATAGTGCTATGTACCAAACAAGTGTTCTATAAACATTTATTTGATTGAGCAAAGTTAAATTTTCCATATGCTTTGCAAATAATCATCTCCCAGATTGGACACAAAAAGACATCACATTTAGCATTTGGGTTTTTTTTTTTTAAGGGGGGAAGGGACAAAACAGACTTGTAATTTTATTGACATAAAAAAATTCCATTATGAAAACTCCTTTCTTGATGTAGATCAGTAATCATTTATAATATTAGAGAGGTGCCTAGGGTATTGAGGGATGAAATGAAATGATCACACAAAAAGGCAGTTCTTCCTCTTTCACTACCTCATGCTATTTCTCATCTTCTTAATGTTAGCAAGGAATTCATCCCAAGAATTGGATCAGCCTTCCCTGTGAGACTATGACAGCAGGTCTGACATTCTACTTCTGAATGATATAAATTGATTTAAATGATAGAGTTTTCTGTCAGTACAACCTACATTTGAATTTCTACACTGAAATTAACTATAGAGCCATATGCAAGATCCTGTTGGCATCCACATCCCCATTTCTCAGATTGCTTTCTAATATCTATTTCACTCACAGGGGCGTTATCAGTCAATCAGGTATAAGAATTCATTAAGGGCTTATACTATGTGTTGGAAACTGGGCAAGCCAAATTTTGGGATATAAAGAAAGCAATGGGGGAAAAGGGTACTCAATATTCTAATGGGTGAGAAAACACCCATTTTATTATTAATAAATAACTGAGTACATAGAAGATATTGTAGAAGTCTATTTCTGAGGGTAAGGAACTAGAGGAATCAAGAAAAAATGCACTGAAGAGCCTCAAATGAGGTAATGTATGTAGTGCAATTTTTTTTTTAAATGGAAAAAGCTAAATGGAAATGACCATCATTATAATTAGGTCATTCCTATTTCCCTCCCTCCTCCAACCTCCAACCAAAATAAGAGTCCAGTAGGCTGCATAGATATACAGAATATCTCAGAGGTCTCAGTGTGGAAACCACTGTATTCTGTAGAGATTAAGCATGATATTGTTTATGTTTTACAAAATTGACAAATAAAGGGAGAAAAAAGACTGGCATGGGAGTAAAAATAAAAAGAGGGTGGGAGAAGAGAGAGAATAGTTCCTTAGCCCATCCAAACCACTTTGCTTCCTCTTCTAGTCATTAAAAATTCTACTTACATTACAGTAAATACATTACATTAAATTACTAAATTAAATTTAAAATTATATAAAAATATGTCCCAATTCCTGTGTACTCCTATTTCAATTTATTGAACTTGCTATTTATATCCTTTATTTTCAGCTTGAGGCCCTTTCTTGACAATCTAGTCTTTATTTGCAGTTATTTGTTTCTCCTCCTTTTGCTGTTATTTATTATTCTAATTGAAGTATTTAAGACGCAGTGAATAAAAATGATATTCTTTCAAGCTTAGGAATACTATATAAGCAATTTCCCTAGATTTTTTTATATCATTTGTCCTATTAACCAAGGTTTGTTTTTTTCCTCTCATTCTAAAGTCTTAAAAGAAAGTAACCTTTATTTTTGTGTTAAAGTGACTGTCATCAAGCCAATAAAATCTGCCTTCCTAGAGATCTTATGGGTATGTCCAAAGGACATTTTTCACTCACTCACTAGAATAAAAAAAGCAATCATAGCCCTGAAAATTGTTGAAATCTCCTTTAAAAAAAGTAGAAACAAGTTTAGCACTGTTAGCAGGAAGGTAATTGTACTTTAAAATGCCATAAAACAGTCAAGCTTATGTTCTTAATCCTTCCAAAGCTATAGTACAATAGATATCTCAAGTGGAACAACTCTCTATATAGGGCAAAGAGATCTCAATCACTATCAGCTACTTTGGCAGCTCTGAATTCTTTCAAGTATGATTTTAGGAAAATTTTCATCATCATTTTTTGGATACTTAGACAATTAGATACTTCTTTTGCATATACAATATTAGCATTTTAAATATGCAATGAAAAGAACATTCAGTTTTTTGAACCATAAGTTATTTGACAGATGAAAAGTTTTTTTTTTCTTAATGTCATCTTGTCTAAGACTTAAAATCTAAGTCAGCCCCAAAAGTTGGAAAAACTGAGTCAAGAGGGAGTGAAGTAAAATTCTTGGTTCCCTCATTTTATAGACAAAGAAGAAAAGGTTATGCAGGAATAAACAGGAGGTAAGTTTCAGAAGGTACATTTGAATCCAGGTCCTCTGACTTGAATCAGAATGCTTCCATTGTACCCTACTAGATTAATTTGTTTTATAAGGGATGGATTATAAACTATCTAGTTCAAAATTTAAAAACTGAAAAGTTTTGAATATCATTTTTGAAATTATTTAAAAATAGTGCCCTCTTCTGGCCTGAATTAATAATAATAACTCAATTTAGAAATTAAAAAAAAAAATACAGCCCCTCTTTGGGGTAGGCAGTGTCAATATGATTTGTCCTGATTTTACAGAGTGAAAATAGTGATGGTTGGTGGATAGAATTATAATTTGTCTAGGGTCACACAGCTCATAAACTGCCAGGTAGAATATAAACTCTTTGAAGGAGTGTACTCTAAGATTCCCCTTTTGTATGTGTGTGTATGTGTGTGTCTGTGTGTGTGTGTGTGTGTGTGTGTGTGTGTGTGTGTGTGTGTGTATAATACGCAATTGATTAATTGATCAATGCTTGTGGATTGATTGATTTGAAAGGATTTGAATTCAAGTCTTGTGACTCTGATGTTTAACCTACCAGACTGTCTCTCAGTAGAGGAGAAGGAAGAACAATTTTGATTTTTAGCGATTGAGGATCTCACAGTACCTTGGCCATTATGCTGAACCTCAGTAAGCAACTCATATGTCAGTCACAGGCTCATGAATCCGAGGCTGGAAGTGATCTCAGAGAGTGCCTTATCCAACTTTCTCATTTTACAGTTGAAAGAACTGAGCTTCAAGAACATTAAATTATTTTGGACAGTGTAGGAAAGGTGATATCAAAAACAGGATTTGAACTCAGTTCCTCTTTGTTGTAGCCAAAAAACCCCCACCAAAACCCAAACAAACGAACCATTGTTTATTTAATTAGATTCCAGGACTAATTCTCTTGTACCATAATATGATCTTGTGTTTCCTATAACTTTTGGTCACATATATAATGGTACATTTCAGGAACATCTGACCAAAAATTTAAAACTAGAAAGGACTTCAGGAATCATCTAGTTCAAATTGCTCATTATATATAAGATGAAACTAAATCCCACAGGAATTAAATGACTTGATTAAGATCACACAGTGACAGAGTCAAGAGTTTGGAATCCTAATTTCCTGACTCCAGATTGAGTACCTTTCCATTATTCTACACTGTCTCTCCCTAGCTAGTTAGCCATACAATATTATTTGAGAAATCTTATACTTATATGGCTATCTCACCATGGGATTACTTCCTAAATTTGCACTTTCACATACTGGTTCAAGTCCCTTTAGTGTAACTATTACTGCTTCTGAGACAACACTTCCCCTAAACCAATACACACTCTTATCTTGTACATTTATGGTCCTTGAGGAGAACGGACTCAAACTTGTACCAAGGAAGTCAGGAAAAATGTGGAAACAGGTAGGGCCAATGGGTGACATTGTCCCTGAGAGTCCTTTTCTCCTGTAGAATCCCCATGAAGCTCACTGTCTGCTGGGCTCTGAAGAACAATGTCTTTCTGGAATCCATAGGTGGTAATTATTTCAGTCATGAGGAATCACAATTCCTGAAGTTGATCCCATCTTGACCAAGTGATTCTTCCCACCCACTCAAAAGTACTTTCTCTTTCATTGGCCATTATTGCTCCATGGGGAGTGACAGAACTAGGAAGTGAGGAAGTGTCTACCAATTAGTGAATGGCTGAATCAATGTATTTTACATTAATATAAAGGAAGACTATTGTGATGTATGAAAAAAAAAGAGAAACTTGGAAAGAATGACATGGACTGATCAACAGAGAGTGAAGTGAGCAAAACAATCACAATTTATACTATAACATCAAGTTGGGAAAAAAGAACAATTTGGAAAGACTTAAAAACTCCCCACAAGGTGGTCATGATTCCAGACACCAGTGATGCAGAACGCTACCTATGTCTCAAAAGGGAAGTGATTAACATATAAGTAGAAGGAGAGGAAATTTTTGGACCATGGGAATTGGTTATGCTCAACTAAGTTTATATGTTACAAAGGTATAAGGTGTTTTTGTTTGTTTGTTTGTTTGTTTGTTTTTTCCAGAAAGGAGAAGAGGTAAGAGGAAAAATAAATAAATGTTTAATAATTTAAAAAAAATAAAATGGATTTTTAAAAAGTCACCTATCACCTGATTTTATGTATGAGAAACTGAGAGAGGAAATGTCTAGCTTGAAGTCTCACAAGGAGAAACTGATGGAGCTGAGATTTGAACCCATGTCTTTTGATGCCATCGTTGAGTATAAACTTTGAATGAATATCAGTCAAATCACAGCTTTAGGGTCTTAAGCTTCTTTATAGGCTACATAATTCATTCTCTTCATTTTTTCAATGTAGAAAATGAGGCAGTAAGTAATCTTCATATGTTGGAATAATGTTCCAATTAAGAACTACCCATTTTTGAAAACCCACAAAAAGAAACAATTTTTAGAGCCAGATTTCCAGAGCTTAACTAGTACATAGATGAAGTCCTTTTAAATCTTTTTGCTTCCAGTAAACAAATGGATATCACAAATTAGCAATCTAAGCTATTATGAAGTTGGAATTATTTTTTATTGCTTTAATATATATCTGCCATAGAAAAAGTGCCCATATAAAGCTGGCCATAAGTATAAGGGGAAATCAATTACACCTTCTTAGGGGATGGTACTGTCTGAACTGGCCTTTTTTGGATTTCTTTATAAGAGTAATGGAGCAGGTAAAGAAGGAAACAGGTGAATCAAGACCACTATCGTGGGATGAAAAACAGCAATAACAAATGTGATCCAGTTCGAATGGTGTTACTCTTTGCAAGCATTAAGCTTCCCCAATTCTCGTTGGCATTTGCCGTTGTGTATTTTATCACAATGCCAGCTTGGTGATCATGTAAGGCTATAACACTAGAGAAACAAGCAGGAACAGATGCCCTAGTTTCTGGTACACGGCCTCCAGACACAACAGAGGAGCCTACCAAAGACCAGGCCCTGATTTGAATCAAACAATCAATCCACAAACATGTATTAAGTGCCTCCTATGTACCATGCACAAGGGATTGAAATACAATAAACAACATATTTCCTATCTTAAAGAACTTACATTCCAATTTTTGAAGCACAGAGTGCTGTCAAAAAAGATACTGATAATTATATGAGTCAAAACTTTGATTTCCCTGTCCTTTGAAAACTTGATGAAAAAGGTAGCAGGTCAGAGTGGAGAATCAGGATTACACTCATACATATATGTATATGTGTGTGGCTTACAGTATAATATGTATATATAATATGCATACACAATATACATATGTATCCGTGTGTGTGTGTGTGTGTGTGTATGTGTGTGTGTCGTGTGTGATGTGTGTATGAGAGGATTTTTCCTGACTAGGAGTTCTTTATGTCAATGAAATGACAGGTCCATGAAAAGAAAAAAAAAAAAAGTTGTAAATAAACATGATGGGTTAACTGATATTCTAGTTTCATGCAAGGGAACTTTCTCTAAGACTCAGGAAATACTGCTAAGGATCTGAGACTGCTGAATTTTGCCACACTTGTATGTCTTTGATTCAAAATTATAAAATTTTTATAGTTTAAATTCAATTCTTTTTTTTTTTTTTTTTTGACTTTGGCAATTACTACTTTGAAGCCAGAGGATTTAAGTGCAAGCCTCAATTCTTCTGTTGACTACTTGATTAATCTTGGGCAAATAATTTAACCCCTCTGGAACTTAAGTGTTTGTGTCTGTAAAATGGGGGAGAGGCCTTTTATCTCTAAATTTACCTAATATTTGACACCTAATTTATATGTCCACTTCCTCATATATTTAAAATGATAGATGATGAATAATCTGAATTCTTGAAAATGGACAACATAGATAATATAAAAAGGGCCTTATGTTGTGCCATGGTTCCCTTTTAATGTCCTGACCCAGGTTCCCTAATTGTCCTACCTCAGTTACTGAGCTTCAGGCTATAGCCATTCCCTCTTAATCATTAGAATGTTTGATAGGATAAAGATCTTTTATCTTAGATATCATTAGAATATCAGGAGCCTCTCTGGTACCTCCCTCCATTATGTCAAGCTAGATGCCTCCCCCATTAAGTCATCTCCATTCCAGGTACCTCCCCAATTATATCATCTTTCTTGTTACCCTATAAAAGAATCTTGTATCCGACATTCACTGCTGGATTCTTGGAGACTATAGTCTTATTCAGCCCTGGGACCAAACCATGGATCCATTTGGTCCTGGTAAATCTCTCCCTTTCAAATAAAATATTAAATACTCTCAAATCTCTATCTTGCCTCAGTTTCTCCAGCATTACACTTAGAAGTCATCTAGTTCAAACTCTCATTTTACAAATGAGACCATTGACACCCAGAGAGATTGTTATCTTCCTATGTCATAGGGTGTAGAGGGCTAGAACTGAGCAGATGCAAGGTAACCTGGCACTTGAGGCTAATCACCAATTGGACAATTCTCTATTGCCACATGTTTGGAGGATGACCCTACTTAACTATTCTGTGCTGGCTGGATCGGTGGGTGTGGACAAAGAAGGGGAAGTGAGATCAGTGGGTGGAGGAGGAGGAGGAGATTGATTCATTCTCCTGGCGTGGAGAGAGAGGAAGGAGGTGTGGAGATTGCTAGATTTAATCCCCTGACCACCACCGCAAAAGACCAAGAATAAAGACTTTTGCTTATCCTGACTCCAGCTGATTCTAAGAGATCCAGGGTCCCAACAATAGGGAAGGATTTGAACAAAGATGGGGCTCTTTCTACTGTAGCATGCAGTCACATGACTTTGACTCTATGTACCAGTCTATGTGCCCCCTAAACCAAAAATCCAGGGAACTAGAAAAATAGAGGAGCTCCTCTGAAAAAAGCAGAAGGAAAGCCCCCAAAGCTCTAGAGTTGCCAAAATGTATTATAGGTAGAAAGCACCCCCAAGTTGCTACAAGTATGCAATGACAAACCAAACTGGTCCCAGGGACTCTGTTCAGAAACATCCCAGGATGAGTTGCCACAAACACACACAGCACTGTGGGTTTAGGAGATTTTTAAACCTTCAGGCCAATTTCCTGCTCCCTGGTTGGGTCTCAGCTTTGAAAATTCAACACTAACTGTTTCAATGTGCTATTGAAATGGTAATGTAGACACTAAAGGGATAATATATCCTGGGAATAGTTGTTGTGAACAAAGATAAAGGCCCAAATGAAATTGACTTAATATTCGGAATTCAGAATAGATGAGGCTCTTGACTCCTAATAGGCTGAAAAGGAGCCAACTCTGAGGAACCCAGTTCCTTGATAATTGACCAGAAAGTAAAATTAAATACATATTCTAAGAAAGATGTTTTTGTATCGGTTTGAAAGTCAGGGAAACAATTCCTTTGGTAATCCTGCTAATTTTGCTCCATTTGGTAATCCTGATAATTTTGCTTCCAGCTTTCTTGTATAAACATTTTTTAAATATAGCATATTACGTGTCCTAAGGTGAAAAGGAAAGAGTGGTGCTGTCTGTAGTATGCCAAGGAGCCAAGGGGACAACATTTAGAATGAGGTAGCAGTGCAGGGAATGTTTACAGGAGCTACAAAGCTGCAAGGTTTTTCTGAGCCTCCATACCAGGGAGGTATGCTCCCTGGGAGAAGCTGCTACGTTCTGCTTCATTTTGTTAACATTGCTTTTTCCAGTTTTTATTTAAGAGAGATCAAAAGGAAAGAAGAGGGAGGGAGGGAAGGAAAGAAGGAATGAAGAGAAGGAAGGCAAAGAAGGAGAGGGGCAGCAAAGGGAGAAAAGAAAGGAGGGAGGAAGGAATGAATGAATATAGAGAGGAAGAGAGGGAAGGAGGGAGGAAGAAAAAGAAGATGGAAGGAAAAAAAGAAGGAAGGGAGGAGGAGGGAAGGAAAGAAGGAAGGAAAGAAGGAAGGAAGGAAGGAAGGAAGGAAGGAAGGAAGGAAGGAAGGAAGGAAGGAAGGAAGGAAGGAAGGAAGGAAGGAAGGAAGGAAGGAAAGATGGGAGAGAGGGAGGGAAAAAGGGAGTGAGGGAAGAAGGAAGTGAGGGAGGGAGAAAGCAGGTAGGCAAAGAAGAGAGGAAGAGAGAGGGAAGGAAGAGAGAAAGGAAGGGAGGAAGAAAGTAAATTTCAGAACCAATGTTCATTTTCTGAGAATGTCCAGACACCTCTTGAGAAAACTGGGAGAGGGACACTTTAGAGGTTCTGCAAAACTAAAATCATTGTCTCAGCTTCACTTTAGGCCTCCTCTTAATCCTCACCCCTCCAAAGGGGGGGAAAAATCACATTTTCTTTTCTAGATGTGAATAGTGTTAAATTGATGAGATAAAAAGTATTTACATACTTTTGTGGACTACTGATATTTTTTAAAAGGGCTGTTATTATGAGTATCTATGTGAGGGGAGAGCATAATGATATAGTAGGAAAAGCATTGTCGGGGAAGTTAGTACAAAGATTAAAATTACTTTTATCATTTTGTTGCCTACCTTTCACACATGTCTTGTTGCTGCATAGAGTTCACTGGACTGCCATAGGGTTACTTTCCTGAAAGTGCCTTCTATCATCTTTTCATGAGGCAATTTAAGAGCTGCCTACCAAGAATGTGTAGCTTCTTCACTGAGGAGAATGCCTCAGACAAGTATTGTGGGGTGCCTAGTGAAAGAGGTAACTGGAAACTGTTGGTTCCCTAGCAACATGGTGTCCCTTGAAGAGGTATTGTTACCATGTCCCTTAAAGATCCTCCAGGGAATTAATGTAATAAGAAACAGTCTTTTCTAGGGTTGTTTATAACTGAATCTGACTGAAATTAGAATGGATATCCCTCTGCTGGACCTAAGATTGTGACTTTAGCTTGATAGAGGGCATTCTCCTATTGAGATTTGCATCTTGAATGTTCCCTTTGCACCTCTGTTTTATTGAAGGTAAACCTTGGGCACCATCCTTGCACAGTGTTTAGTTTCATGCTCTTCTTCTGAAGTTGCCAGCCTCTTAATGGAAAATTGGTTCTAGTGCTATGCAAACACAACAAAACAGTATCTTCCAAATGAAGGAACTGCACCATCCAAACACTACATTTTTTTCCTCAAGAAAAAGTAAATTAAAAAAAAGTTTAATTGTGTTCTACTTTTAGGAGAATAAAGGACAGATATTCAATAATAGTATTCATTCATTGATTCCACTCTGGCATGGCTCCAGGCTCTATTCATCTTTTTAGTTTCCATTGAAATTGAAAATACTGGAAATTTCACTGTATATGCCTTATTATTCAAGGTCCAGGAGAAATTCATTTGTACTTTTAAAAATACTGTTTTACTGATGTCTTTTATTTTTATAAACATAGTCATTTCCAGTTAAGTCCCCTTCCAGTAAAAAAAAACAACACAAAAAAAAACCTTCCCTTGTAAGAAAGAGAATCAGCTAAGTAATAGCAAATAATACAAAGACTACATCAGACTGCATTTGCACATTTCCATAGCCACACTCTATTTCTTCAAGATGCTCTCTGTTCTTTATTTGCCAAGGCCAAATCTGGCTATTACAATTACTCAGTGTCCCACTTATTTTAACACTCTTGTCATTTACATTATTGTAGCACTGTATATACTGTTTCCCTGGTTCTTTACTCTTTAATACTTTCATAAAGTTTTATAGAGTTTCATTCCCTTCTGTATGGAATAAAGAGATAAAGTGAAGAACTTACAGGAATGTATGAATTCTTTTTCTGTATTTTATTTTCATTATTTCTGTGTTTCCTCTATGACCTATATAATATGTGCTGGCCCATATGTACTTGATCTTTGGCCAGCTATAAACATATTTACTTAACCTGAACTGATGACATTTATCAGTATTTGACATTTATCGATATTTAGTCTATTAGCTTGACCACTGCTTAATTATCTGAAACCTTAAAGGCCTGATTTTCTTTTTCCTAGAAATCAGGTGATTTCGGGGAATCAGAAAGCTTTTATTCCAATCTCTCTGGATAGCAACAACCAATTAGATGCCTCCCCCTCCCCTTCTCAATGCTCTCTTACCTGTGATGTAATCTTTTGTATAAAAGCTGTGTATCTTTACTACTTCTTTAGCCCTCCCACCATGAGCTTTCTCTTTCCCTTATCTCGTGATCCTCCAGAGGTTTAATAAACAACCTTTCTACTTTCTATATGGAGTGATTTCTGAGTAGTCATTTTGGGTAAGGGTCTTCTACATCCTACTTCCAATGTTTCTTGGAATCCTTCATAGTCATCACTTCCTAGAAATCATTAATATTCTATTATATTCATATACCATAATATGTCTAGCTATTTCCCAAATGATGAACACCTATTTTTTTTTTTGCTACCACAAAAAAATAAAGAAATATTTCCACTATGTTGGACTTTTCTGTCTTTCACTTTGTTGGTGGATATGCCCAGTTGTGGAATCACTGAATCAAAAGCTATGGATAGCTTACTTACTTTTCTTGAAAAATCCCATTTTTTTTCCCTCCAGAATGGTAGGGCAAGTTTAGAAATCCCATGTGTTAGGTTGGTAAAGGAAATGTGTCTTAGTTCAAGAATGCAAGAACATGGGTTCAAAACATTTCTCTATTATTGACTACCTGTGTGATATTGGACAAGTCATATAGATTCTCCAGGTCTCATATTTTCATCTGTAAAATGAAAGGTCTAGATGAGATCTTAATTCAACTCCTCTAAAAGTGACTATGTCTTTTGAAATCTTCACCATTCCATTGGTCGTGTGATAGAATTTCATGGTTTGTTTGATGCCCATATCTCTTACTATAAGAGACTATAAGATGACTATAAGACTATAAGATTTGGAGGGAATGATCTTTCCTATATTTGTGGATGGGAGCTGTAATATAATTATATCTGTGATAACAAAGAATATGTTAAATGGGTTAATGAGCAATTTAATGGGTAAGTCGCTTTACTTCACCAAGATTTTTGGTTCAAAACTGGACTTTTAGCATCCAGTAGAAAAGAAAATATAGATTCTTTCATCTTTCCAAAAAAAGTGGAAATTCCATCTTTGATTAAAGTCCTTCAAACTAACAAATGTATTTGTTAACAAAGTTTGACAAAGCTCCAACATTATGGCTGTCAGCAGTTCCATTATAAGACCCAGTTCCCTAGAATTTGTACAATGCCTATAAAATATGCTCCAGGCTGAAACAGAGGATGCAAGATTTCTGCCTCAAATTAGATTTTTCCCAAAATTTAATAAATATCCATAAATAGATTCACTTCCTCTGAGTCATCAGATATTTAAAAAAATAAAATACATCTCAAATTCCCTCCATGAATATCCTATTCACAGGTCTCTCATGGGGTGTAGAGATGACTTTGAATTCTTGAAAGTTTGGTCAGTAGGATGTAAGCCCTGCACCATCTTACCCAAAAGACCCTGAGAAGAGAGAGGCTAGTGCTTGTGAAGGGAATCACATGTGGCTCCATGTAAGAGGGTGGAATTGTTCTTTGCTCTAAAAAAGATCATGATGATCTTGTTCATTATTGAAGGTAGTTGCAGAAAAAAATCCATTTTCACCGGGGTTCAGGAGAGAGTGTACAGAAGATTGTTTAACCTGTAGAAAAAAAAAGAAAAGCATAACAGTGATATATTAAGGGCTAATCCTACACATGGGTGAAATAATTGTTTATCATTAGGATCTGAAAGAGATTGAAATATTTCCTCCTGACCTTGTTGACTCACCATCTGCCAGTGTCTTAAATTCCAAATATGAGTCATGCTTTTGTTTAAGGAAGCATAAATTCAGTCCAATTCAATAACTGTTATGTTTCATTTTTTAACATCTTTTTAAAAAAATTTCAATTAACAAGAACTGATTCTCTCTCCTTTCTTCCTTCATCTTGCTGAGAGAAAAAGAAAAGAAAACATTTATAATAAATATACATTGATAACAATAAAAATAACAATAGCAGCTAGCATTTATATAATATCTATTATGTATCAGGCACTATGCTAAGTGCTTTACAACTGTCTCATTTGATTCTCACAACCACCTTGGGAGAGTGATATTATCATCCTCATTTTATAATTGAAGAAACTGAGACAGAGATTAAGTGACTTGCCATGCAAACTAGAGTGACAATAGCGAAGATAGAAGGCCATCCTTGCAGCCAGGATGCTCTAGATTCAAATACTATTTCCAAGATATGCTAGCTATTTGATCATGGACTAATCATTTTACCTCTTCTTGTTCCCAGACAACTCTTTAAAGTGTTGACTCTCAAACATCTCTGTACATTTCATTTCCACTTGGAGTGTCACCTCCACTTATTCCCCACAGGAAGACTAGACTTCACTCCTCAACCACCTTTGGCCTTATATTGCTTAATTCTAGAATCCCCCAATACTTTGTGGCTAGCTCCAGTCATGCTATTGGATGTGTGACTTCTGCCTCTCTTTCTAGCTCCTCTTTTTATGTTTTCTTCAACTCCTTGAAGGCAAATATTACATTTTTTACTTTTGTTTGTATCTCAAGCACTCAATACAGTCCTTGACAATCACTTAATAAATGTTTTATCTCTAAATTACAGAAGGCTTCCTATTCTACACTGGCAAAAGAAGTTCAACAAACCAATGAAATTATAGGCCCAGATTAAAAAAAAAACAATAACTATGAATTAGATTGTTAGATTAACTAGTCACCTAATAAAATTTAAAGAAATCAGGTGCAGAAGCAAAAAAAAAAAAAAAAAAAAAAAGACAGAATTTTACAGTAGGAAGGGATTTTATTAACCACCTACTCAGATATATATATATATACACACATATATGTGTATATACATACACCTAAGTATGCATATACATCTACTTACATGCATATACATATCATATATCATACCTGCCAAGTGGTCAGTCAGCCTCTGCCTGAAGATATCAAATGAGGAAGAAACTAGGAACTCTTAAGGTAGCTCATTTTTTTGCTTATTTATAAAAGTATGTGTAGCATGGGCCATCTCTACCCTTTGGGTCCACCATGAAATATACTCAGAGATGTCATTACTCTTTTACATTGACAGAGTGGAAGTTTGGTGACTGGTTTCCAGTCCTGTTGGACTCATTTCTGAGGGACTTAATTTGCTACTGTCCTCAAAGAGTAGATGTACCCTTTCCTCTGAACCTCTCCTAGTGATAACATATGACTCCTGTGATGGGTAGGAAAGGATAATGTCTTCTCTATGGTATTAGGATGATGTCATCTTGTTCCCCTTGTAAGGCTGGTGTTCAGTAAGATGAACCTGCACCCCTTTCAGCCTTTGCCTCTTTTGTATTTCCTTTCCTCCACAGATGATTGAGCAGGAACATTCAGATGGATTTATCAAGATTTGGAAACATAAGTTTGAAAATTCTGGAGTTCTGCAACTTACAGACACATTAGTCTTCACTGGAATCAGTAATAGAAGCTCTGAGCTTGGAGAAGCAGGTAATGGTTCCCACTATTTTTTTCTTACATTAAGTTTAATTTTTTTCTTTCTTTACAACTTTTCTTCATAACTCCTGGCCTACACAGTATAGCTAAGTTTTCACAGGGGTGAGGGAAGTAATGAAGAAAGTAAAAAGGAAATTGTTAGGATTACTAGGTGAAATGATTTTGGAAAATGTAGAGTCTAAAGGAACTTTAGCAATTATCTAAACTAGCATAAGGACCAGAGCAATGTCTTGGATGTAGAACCTGGATACCCATTTGAACATTCCAATCATGACAAACTCGGTATTTCACAAAGCAACATTTTGTATTTGGAAACAGCGCTAATATTTAGGAGGTTCTTTGACATAATGATATGAAATTTGCTTCATTATATCTTCCATACATTAGTCTTCATTCTGCTTTTTGGATTCTTATTGAATAAATGTAATCCCTTTTCCATAAGACTATGGTATAGTTACTAGATCTGAGTTCAAATCCTGACTCGGCTATTTAACTATTTGTATGACTTTGGAGAAGTCACTTTACATCTCTAAAACTCAGTTCCTTCATCTATAACATGAGGGGATTGTTCTAGATATATTCTAGGAACACTCCCAGACTTAAGACTATGATCTTCTGATTATATCGAAAGGGACTCTTCTTCTACTGAAACTTTTTCATCCTGGTGATGAAAATTTTTATCCAACGATATCTGTAGATGACCTTGTATAATGTTAGGAGTAACCCCTCTCGTCTGTCCATTTCTGTCTCTCTTTTTCTCTCTTTATCTCTGTCTCTCTCTTTTTCACGCGCGCGCACACACACACATACACACACACACACACTATTTGAGCTTACCAATGAAGCATTCAAGTTTTCCATATTGTCCAAGGTTATTCCTTGTTTGTTCCATATGAATAGTTTCCTTCCTTTTCTCTCAGTTTTATATCAAATAATATATCTTAAATGCAAATCTCAATTTGAATGCATTCTGGCCTCTTTGCATTCACCATACATCTTCCCATTGCTTTCTGGGTCATTCATAACATAAATTCTTTGGAGACTTGGACATTCTAAAATTCACAGGCAGAGAGCATTACTGAAAAGGTATTTGTTTTGAAAAGATAGATCTTTGCCCTAGGCAACATCTTGGGATCAGAAAACACCACATAAGTCCCCAAATGTGATCTGTTCTACTCTTCTTTTAACTCTTGATCCAATTCATTGTGTAGCTACAATGTTTATGCCAAATAAATATCCTGGTGTACAAACTTGATGGATTCTTTAACCTGCTGTATATCAGAGAAAGACAGAGAGAGAGACAGAGAGAGAGAGAGAGAGAGAGAGAGAGAGAGAGAGAGAGAGAGAGAGAGAGAGAGAGAGAGGGGGAGAGGGAGGGAGAGAGAGAGAGGGGGGAGGGAGGGAGGGAGGGAGGGGGAGAGAGAGAAAGAGAGAGAGAGACAGAGAGAGAGAGAGAGAGAGAGAGAGAGAGAGAGAGACAGAGACAGAGAGAGACAGAGACAGAGATACAGTTATTCTATGTATCGATCAGTACAACAGCATTTAATAAGCATCTACTATATTCATATGCCTTCATATAGGAACTATCCTCGATGCAATTAGACCTGTTATTTCATTTGTATAGGGAATTGTCTCTCCCAACTCAAACTCTCCTTTTGCCAGCAATTATTATCTTTGTTGAAGGTCAGATTGAATTTTCCAGTGTTTCTAAGGTCAATAATGAGACTTTAGAGCAGGTCTTTCTCACTCTGAGGAGGCTGGTTCTCTATGTACCATTCCATACTTTGTCTTGCTGTCCAGAAGAGTATCCCATTTTAAGCCTCCATTGTAGAATCCTTAGTCTTCCTTAGTAACTTATTGTTACAGTATGCTACCAAAATCAAGCTAAGTAAAGTCAAGAGGAACTTATCAGGTGCTATTATGTACTGGACAATGTGTTAAATATATAGATTTCAAATACTGGCAGAAAGGAAGGTAGCATCTTCCCTCAAGAAGTTTGCATTCTAAGGAAATTACACGTAAAGAGAAGCTGAAAAGGAAGGGAGAGATGAAAAATCCCCATCATGATAAAATAGTAGAGACATTTTAAAACTTCAGGAATATAGCCTGGAAAGGAATAAAGCCATGACTTCCTGAACATCCTCTAAAAATGGAGAGCCTGAGAGGACTAAGTCAAATGGAGGGAGAAGCTATAGGGATAGAGGGTTACTTCCCATGTGAGAAGTCCAAAGATGGAATACCACTATATGATATAAATATTTCTGGGGCATGACAGAGAAAGTCCAGCTTAGCACAATGGCTGCCATATAGTAGGCACTTAGCAAATGTTTGATTATTTAAAAGCATCAGCTGAAGACACTAGAGCACAACTTAGTGGTGAGACACCAACAATGACATCGTGAACCATGAAACACATGGAAGTCAAGTTGCAACATACACATGAAAATCATAAAATGTATTCAGATACTGAAATAAAATGCAAAAGACAATGTACAAGATTCATTTTTATCTATTCTGATCTGTGCTTCTACACAAGCAACAATCCCCCCCATTTAATAGCTTTTAGACTTAAAACAATTCAAATCCTATCTTCCTTTGATCTTTGTTAGTTCAAAACCCTCAGATACTGATAAATTATGACCAAAAGTTCACTGATCAAATAAATTTTTTCTGATCTTACTTGCAAATACATATTATATATATACAATATAAATATAATAACATAAAATATAATGTAAATAATATATACTCACATATGAGACAGAGACAGAGAGACAGAGAGAATGAATTAGAGTATGGGGAGTGCAGATCTAGTGTGGTCCATAGGAAGCTTCATCTTTTTTTCTCCCCAAACTATTCATCATTACTGATACTTTCCAATTACAAGCAGCTATTGCTCAGAATATTAATAAATATTTGACATTTGTCTAAAGAATCTGCTATTAGGGGCAGCTAGGTGGCGCAGTGGATAGAGCACTAGCCCTGAATTCAGGAGGACCCGAGTTCAAATCTGGTCTCAGACATGCAACACTTCCTAGCTGTGTGACCCTGGGCAAGTCACTTAACCCTAGCCTCAGGGGGGGAAAAAAAGAGTCTGCTATTTACTGTAAACTTTTTACTCCACTTGGGTACACATCAGCAGGTCTGAATCGAATATACTGTAATATCAAAATATCCTTTTAGAAACATGCTTGTTTCTGCAGCTCCCACTGTCTCTAAAACTTTCCTTTTTGAAGTCAATTAAGCTGTCTTTAAGAGTAAAAATCACCTTTTTGTATTTATTGACCAGCCATAACACAGAAACCCTAATGAGGATTTTGCTGTATCAGTTGCTTTTCAAAACTGATTTCTACCTCTCTGACAATGGATGTGACACTGCAGAAAACAATCAAACAATAGCAGGTAATTTCTCTGAATTTTAAATCAGTTTCATTGCCTATTTGTACCCATAGAGTCTGGCAGTTTGTTCCAAAATATTGAATAGAGAAATACTTTAGCAAGCAAATACCAGAAAATCACCCAAATGTTCTCCTAAATCCAAAGACATTTGTTTTCTTTAATGGCTTCAGAAGCTACTTTCTTCAAAATCTTATAGGAAAACTTCCAGAATATGGGATCACATTAATGTGGATAATCAAACAGCAAGTACCTGTATGTGTCAATATCCTTGGTTCTAAAGAAAATCATAAAAGAATACCTCACCTCAAAGAGCTTATATTCTTTGGAAGAAGAATAGAAAATAACATATGCATGTATAGGCATATATGCAATAAATACAAGGTAATTGAGAAGGCAGGTCATAGCAACTAGGGTGATGTCCAAAAACTTCATGTAGAAAGTGCTGTTTGAGCTGTTTTGAAAAAACAAGAGACTCCTAAGAGGCAAAAGTGGGAAAAGAGTATATTTTCAGGTATGGAGGACAGCCAAAGTGAAGGTACAGAAATGGGAGATGGAGTGTTGTATTTAATGAGAAGATTAGCTGAACTGACAATTATGGGAAGGATAGTAAAATACAGCACAATTGGAAACATAGATTAAAGGCAGGAGGAAAGAACTCTCAAAGTCAAATGGATGAGTATATATTTAATAAATAAAAGGAATAGCGAGTTATACTTGAGATTTACAGTCTCATGTGAAGCCATCTTTTTTTCCTTTCCTGCTATGTTATGGAAATTACTCATTTTGTTTCTTAAGTTCAGAATAAAATAAATTTTTCAAAAGACAATAAAGAAGCCACTGAAGTTTAAGAATGGGAGTAGCACAGTGAGACTTTGCTTTAGGAAATTTAGTATTATACAGAAGATGGATGAGAATAGGACAAGATTTAGGGCAAGATATGGAACAAATATGGGTCTGTTGCTATAGTCCAGGACCCAGGTGATGAAGACCTTAGACTGGTAGCTGGGCAGAGGCAAAGTTCAGATGTAGGAGATCAGATATAGTAGCGTGGGAGAGAATGAGAAGTTTAGGGTGACAAGGAAGTCATAAAAAGTGGGTGGCTAAAAGAATGGAAATTTTGTCAATAGAAATTAGAAGTTCAGAAAAAAAGACTTTAGTTTTGGGGAAAGGTCATAATTACTTGAATTTTGAAAACCTATAGATTGAATGTGTTGTACTAGTGGTGTGAAGGAGAGCAATCTGGATCACTTGATCCTGGAGTCATCTGCCTAAAATGTCTATTGAGCTCAAGGAAGCCAATGATAAGTGAGAGAATATAGAGAAAGAAAAGAAAAAGAGATCCCAGGACAAAGCCATAGGGAACACTCCCAAGGGATTGTCATCTGCATATGGATGATCCAGTTAAGAAGATTGAAGACATGGTCATACAGGTGTAGCAGGGAGAGTGTTGCCAAGAAAAGCCAGAGAAGAAAGAATCTCCAAGATGAGAAGGTTGGTGACAGTGCTGCGGAGAAGCAAGCATGGGGAAACTGAGGAAAGCAATTTGATTTGACAATTACAAGAGCCTCTGTAACTTTGAAGAGAGCCATTTCAGTTGATTGATGTCAGATGTTAGATATCAGGCTTGAGAAAATACTAAGAGGAGAGGGAATGAATTTAATGAATAGAGACAGTTATTCCACCAGCAGTTTACTTGTAAAAGAGAGAAGAAATATAGTATGTTAGCTTGAAATGATGACAGATTATACTGAGTTTTTTAAAGGATAGGAAGAATTTAGTACATTTGTAAACAGAAAATAAGAAGCTAGTAGTTAGGGAAAGACTTAAAAGATGAAAGACAGAGATGATTGAGAGAACAATTTACCGAAAGAAAGGAGAAAGGACAGGACCAAAACAAGAGTGGGCTAGTAAGCTTAACAGCAGGTTTGACAAAAATGCATGCAAGACAGACTTTGAAGTTTAATCTACATGAGTAACATTTTCTGCAACACTTTCTTAAGTCCCAAAAATCAACAAACCCAAATCAAACTAGTTCATAGCACTTGCTAATTTCTGAAATGGAAATGCCCATAATGAAAATTTGCAATCTGGGTACAAATTAGGCACAACACACCCTTAGATCAAGGGTATATTTTGTTGGGAGAAAATGAGGTAATCCTTGATGAATAAAAAAGCTATCTTTTTATTAAATATTGAAATAAAGTGGGACATGTCTGAGGAGGTGATGTTATAATATATATATAATAAATATATATGAATAGTATATATATTATATATTATATTATATATATTATAAAGAAGAGGAAAAGCTTTTCTTCTAGGTAAGAAAATATCTAGAAATACTTGTGAATATAGAAAGATGGAGACTTGGGACAAAAGTGAGGATTTGGAATATGTTCTAAGAAGAGAGGTAGATAGAAAATCAATTAGGGAGGAATAAGAGGATCGTCTTGATATTGTGAGAGTTTATTTCAAATTAGATAACAAAGCTGTAGAACAAGTGGCTTCACTTTCATGCAAGTGGAAGGGAGAGAAGAAGTGATACAAATATTTATTAATTGCCTTCTTTGTGTGGACACTGTCCTAAGCATTTTACAAATATTGTCTCGTTTGATCCCCTTACAACAACCTTGTAAAGTGGATGCTATTATTATCAACATCTTACATGTGAGAAAACTGAGGTAGACAGAAGTTAAGTGATTTATACAGGACCACAAAACTAATTAACTATCTGGGGCCATGGTTTAATTAAGAATTTCCTGAGTCTACATCTAGCATCTTATCCACCGAATGAAGCATGGATGAAGACTAGGAGTGTTCCAGGATTGAGATTTGGCAAAGTATCATCAAGAGCAGTGAGGTGGTACAGTGGTTAGAGTGCTGGACCTTGAGTCAGGAAGACTTATCTTCCTGAGTTCAAATCAGGCCTTAGGCACTTATTAGCTGCCTACCCCTAGGCAAATTGCTTGACCCTGTATGCCTCAGTTTCCTCATCTGTCAAAGGAGCTGGAGATGGAATTGCAAACCATTCCATTATTTTTGCCAAGAAAACCCCAATTTGGTTGTGGTCTGTGGATGTAATGGAATACCGTTATGTTGCTTCTAGAATATACTGGCTTTGTGACCCTGAATCAATCACTTAACTCTGCTCTCTTTGAGGCAACTAAGACTGAAAGTTGTAAAAAAAAATGCCAGTTTTTTGGTCTTAGTATTTCTTCAAAGGAGTTCTTTATGGGAAACTAATTGATTCACAGGGAGAGACTCTATCAGTCCTATGAAATAGAAGATAATTTTGTCCAGTCTTTTCATTTGTGTCCAACTCTTTGTGAGCCCGTTTAGGATTTTCTTAGCAAGAATGCTGGAGTGGCTTGCCATTTCCTTTTTTACAGATGAGGAAACTGAGGCAAACAGATTTAAGTGACTAGCCCAGGGTCACATAGCTAATTAGGAGGTGAGATAGGATTTGAACTCTGGAAGAGGAGTCTTCTTGACTCTAAGCCCAGCATCCTATCCACTATGCCAACTAACTGCATAGAATTGAACAGAAGAATGAATTAGAAATCAGAATCAAACAATACGTCATTTAAAAGAAACACAATTGAAACAGAAAAATAAATACAGAATTAAAATAAGGGCAAGAGTAGAATGCTTCAGTTGAAGGGAAAAGGGAAAAAGAGGGCTCAATCATGATGGTCTTCATAAAGCACAGGTCTAAGTATCTTCTCCAAAACTGATCTCATTAAAAGAGACAATCAGGGAAACTACATTTTGCCACCCTAATCACTCCTTCCTAGTGTCCTAAATTGCCTTAAAGCCTCAGCTAAAATTCTATCATCTCCAAGAAGCTTCTCTCCATCACTTCATGCTATGGCCTCCCCTCTGAGACTATGTCTCCTTTACTCAATATACTTTGTGCTATCTGATTATTTACACATGTTCTCTCACATGACAAATGTGATCTACTCAAGGAAAGAGTGTTTTGGTCTTTCTTTGTACCTCCAGATCATTGCCTGGTTCGTAGTTAGGGCTTGTTGGCTGAGTGAATGGATATTACTTAGTTTTCTGTTACAATCACTTGCTACAATCACTCACTAACCTATTTGACTTTACTCCCCAATTCAGAGCTTAGTGATTACTATCCATTATTGAACTAGAAGGATTTTTTCTCTTTTCTCCAGTTCAGTAGCTGGATTCATTTCTTCCTCTCCATCCCAATTCCTGTACAGAATATATGTTGATGTCCCCTCAAAAAAGTCTAACCTCCCAAATGTTCAGTCTCCTAAATTCCCATGATCTACATCTCTCCCACAACTACACAAAAAATAGTCACAAACTTGACCTTGCCAACACTTAAATGTGCTCTTCAATAACCTAATACTCTGAAATTACTGCCCCACAATATAATCTTTCATTCCATCTCTTCATCCCCTTTGCCGTTCTTCAATATACATATGCTGAACAAACACCGCAGCAACTTTAGTGTCCTGAGTGTCACAATAAAGTCAGTGCCGTTCCAGTCAAGTTGCAATGAGGATGAACATGACATGGAAAGTACTGTCAGTGAGGAGGAGGAAAGTAAGTGGGAAAATGTCTGTAGCTAAGAAAAACCTCACTTACTTGGCTAAGTGGTCTAATAAGCAGGCCAATAATCCATTTCCTTCATGAATGCAAATGATGAGTTTGGGAATGAGGTGCAGGTGTGAGCTCTTTATGAATATTAAGGCCAGGAAAATGATGAGCTCTGTTTTAAGGCCCAAGATGACTTCATCAAAATCAAAGATGAAGGCGAACCAGACCAGTGAAAAGGATGGTTGGACAAGAGGCAAGCCAGCTTGTATCCAGCAAATTAAAAAGCAACTCAGTGACCCAGGAGGAAGGCCATCCCAGAAGTGCTTCATTGATGGGGCTTTCCTGGACAGATGCCTGGATATACCAGTGCTGACAGACATGTACATGGTGTAGAAAATGTGCCTATTGTTTTTCACGCACAAGATGATGGTTCCGTTGCTTTGGGCTTCAGGGGGTCTGCCCTTGGAGATAGATGATTTGGTCATGTCACTTGGGGTTTGTGAAACCCTCTTCCTAATGCATACCTGATTGTAAAAGTCAGGACAACTAAGAAATATCCAGAGTCCTTTTCTCCCTGACTAGCTTTCTTATAAGGGATTTGAATAATTCTTCCCACTTTTTTCTCTCCTTTCTTTCTCCAGTTAAATGGGGAGGGGGGGTGTTCAGGTAAAATGTTGTTATTATTGTTTAGCTGATTATTTTCCTGTGTCATCTGCATCCTCAAGTTAAAAATTTGCAATTCATTTTCTTGGTGATACTTTTGAGATTTGCTTTATTCTACGGCTCTGTACAGTTAGAATTTTTATACACTTTTTATTCTCCCATTCACTTCTCCTTAAATTATAACACCAATTTCTGCATGTTGATCTCAAGTTGATGAGAGCTCTGTGTCTATGCATGTTGTTCTGCTACAGAGCAGCAGCAAGTCTAGGTGACATCTGTTGTAATGGATCATGGGAAGATTGAAAATATTATTCTCGCTTCTATTCGGAATGCTCTTGATGCATTTTTGGCATTTAGATGTGAGTTTTCAAAATGGTCTTAAGTAGCACTAAAAGATTCAGAATATTTCAAAGCTATTTCCTCTACAGGATTGTTTTAGGCTCCACTCTTTGCAAGTTGATCAACAATTTTACCAGTGATTTGGAAGGTTAAAAGGATGAAGAGTAACTTTTCTGGGAAATGCAACTGTAAAATCAGTATAAAAGCTTTTTATTACCTTCTCTGTCAGGTCTCAGTATATATGCATATATAATTTGATATTCAGGAAATCTAAAGAATATGTTTACTGTTTTAAAATTAGCTGAAAGACTTTTGACTGTGGATCTGATTTTGAGACTGCTTCATGATTGTTAAATTAGGATATACTTAAATCAGATTGGTCAGTATGGTATCTGATCACATCCCCAAAAGGAGGGAATCAGTGCAGACCAGGACTCCATGTTTTATTTTCAATTTGGTTGGGGATTCAGCTAGAGTAGCAACAATCCCTCTGTGGGTTCTCATAAAAAGACCCTGTTAAAACTTGCTCCATATTGTTGTTACAAAATTAACTTTTACATAACATGGTACCAAAATTGTTCATTGGTGATCAGTGGAAGACTAGGTCTTCCCCATAGCCAAGAAGTCAGTCATTGCCAAATAAGCTGACATGTTCCTGTGTAGGAAGCTGCACTGGCATTACGTTAGGGGAGGGAGAAGGAAAAAGTCTTTATTTTGAGTAACTAAAATACTGTAGGCACTGCTTAACTATATTTTCTACTTTAGAAGATTATAGGTTATATATTCATAGAACACTTCCCATGAGCCTCAATAGTTTGTTTGGAGTGGAGGTGTCTGTCACGAAAACTTACCATCATAATTATTCATCCAAAAGCTAAAGATTTACCAAAAAATTGTCAAAATCTCAGTTTTGGAGTTTCTTTGAAATGCATATTTTAGACAACCAGTTTTAAAAACAGCATTATAGATTCTGGCTTTTATGTATTCTTTATTTTTTAAAGCCTAGTAGATTCCAATTGCTTGTCATTGGGACCCACTGGAAGCAACTGCTTTTTTAAAAAGAAAGAAAGAAGGAAAAATCAATTAAAACATAATTATTATAATAAAATACACTGGATATGGACTATGGGCTCTCTATGGAAGATTAAGTCTTCCAAATGCTTCTACTGACCAATAAAATTGCAGAGTTTTAAACAAGAAACCTAATCATTTAAATTATTTTATCCAAACTATCCATAGAGATAAACAAAATCAAGAAAACGATTAGCATATAGCACTTTAAAGTTTACAAAACTACACATACACAGAGTATAATTTCTCAATGTCTCTTGGGAGATAGATATTATTATTCTCATTTTATAGATGAAACAACCAAGGAACATAAATGAAAAAATGCTTATTGTTAAGATTATGATATGCATTTGGTTGGAAAATCCATATAGTTGTCTCATCTACGCAAATGTGTGCATATATATATACATATATACATACACATGTATATATATATATATATATACATATACACATATGTATATGTATATATATATATATATATATATATATATATGTTAGAGAGAAATTGCTGTCAATTGCACAATTAGCTCAGTACAGAACTGACTTGAGGAGAGCAGATTTAAATAGAGGAAACATTGCTTTTGGGAAGAACAAAAGTCTATCTTTTGTACACCAACGTTTTACCAATGATATTGTATGATTGCAAAATCACAACTACAGAATAAAGAAAAGATGTTGAAAATCAGCCAGAAGACAATGGACAAGTGCATGATGGGTATAAACAATGAATTATGCAGAGGAAAAGCTATAGAAGATAGTATCAGAGAAGTGTATGATTTATTTTTAAAAAATGAGTTGGTTCCATGATTATAGTTAAAACCAAACCCTAGGTGGTCCAGGGACTCTACTTGTATCCCTATAAAGTGAAGAGAATATGAACAAGAATATGAGGACATTAAGTTCACAGCAGATTTTCAGATTAAAATTACATGAGATAAGCATGTATACATGGATGTTTGTGTCATTGATTGATGGATGGAATTATTTCACAGAGAACTTGTGAATCAGTGAGTCCCAATGGTGAAAATAAGAGTCTTAGGATATTATACTTAGAAGGAATCTTAGAGAACCTAAGATTTCCAGAAGCCCTTCCATTTACTATCTCTTCATAAAAATAGTCTTTTTTAGTGATCTTCTCTACTACATAAAGAGATCCAAGTAGCTTCCTGATTTGCTTTAGTCAAAATGACTACATACAAACACACATACTGAGAGACAGACATAAATGAATGAGTGAATGGATGAATAGATTGTCAATAAGTGATAAAGGGATAGCTTATAGACAGACAGATAAAGACATAGACACATAGAGACAGATAGATAAACAGTATGTGGTGTCCAGCATTCTATTGATAAGTTTAATAGAATAAAGAAACTTGACTTGATTTACCTTCAAACTCAGTATTAATGAATAAGAAAGCTACACTTTGATGACTTTGCAAAAGAAACTAAGAGTACTCTAACCATTAAATAATTTTTCAGTTTATAAAAAGGCAGCTAGATAGCATTCTAGATATAGAGTAATGAATTTGGAGGCAGAGAGACTTGAGTTTGAATTCTATTTCAGATGCTTACATATTCTATGACCCTGAGAAAGACATTTAATTTCTCTCAGGCTCAATTAGTTCACCTATAAAATAGGGATAATATTAGCACCTTTCTTTCTGATTGTCATTGGAATTAAACAAGATATGTGTATATATTTTGTGAACTTTAAAGTGTAATGTGGATGTTAGAGATTAGTTATTATTATAAAGTCTCTTCCTCACAATCCTATGAGCCTAGTAGTATAAATAGCACTATCCTTTTTTTTTCTTTTTTTTTTTAATAAAGATGAGGAAACGAGGGCAGCTAGATGGTGCAGTGGATAGAGCGCCAGCCCTGAAGTCAGGAGGACCTGAGTTTAAATTTGATCTCAGACACTTAACTAGCTGTGTGTTCCTGGGCAAGTCACTTAACCCTAATTGCCACATCAAAAAAATAGATAAACAAATAAAAATTAAAAAAATAAAGATGAGGAAACTGAGTCTAAGAGGCTATGCCTTTTGAAATTTACACATCCAATGAGGGGCAAAAATAAAACCTAGGACTAATGCAAACACACATGCATATTTACATACATACACTCATATGTGTATGTACATATATATATATATATATATATATATATATATATATATATATATATATGTAATGTATATTATAGACTTGCCAATGTCTCTGTGAGACTGATTTATGACCAGGGCAGTTAAGTGGGCAGAGCACTGAGCCCAAAGTCAGGAAAACCTGAGTTCCAATGTGACTTTAAACACTTACAACTCTATGACTCTGGGCAAGTCACTTGACCATGTTTACCTCAGTTTCCTCATCTGTGAAATGAGTTAGGGAAGGTAATGGCAAACCACCCTAGTATCTTTGCCAAGAAAATCTCAAATTGGGTCCCAGAGTTGGATACAATTGAACAACAACTGGGATTCAAACCTATCCCTGTGACTCAAGATGCAATGATATTTCTATGGACAATATAATTGGATAGAACACCATCTTTTCTCCAGTTTCAACTACTATTGTCTCCAATAGAGAGCAGTGAGAAGGGGAAGGAGTTCCTATAAAAATGGCAGGTCTCTTGACAAATACATTGCATTTAAGACTTTACTTAATCAACAAAAATTTCACATTTCTTAAATATTTGGGGAACAGTTAAAAGGGTAAAGGAAGACACTGAAAAATATGTCTTTGATTCATAAAAAGAGTGAGCAACTCAAGCTTCTCTGCTGACTTCATTTGCATGTCATTTGAATGAATATAGGATAGAGCTGAAAAAAAAAGCCACTTCTATGGCTGGATAAACATAGGTTTTTCCTTTGGGCACTGGTCTTTTTTCTTTTGTAGAAATATCAACCATGACACTATAAAGCTTATATATGATGAATGAAAATATTTCCAAGAAGAGAAATGTTTTAGGATTCAGGGAAGAAGGGAGGCTGAAGTGAGGGGCTGGGATGGTGGGGAGTGGGGAGGAGAGTTACTGATGCTCTCAAGGACTATTATTCCCCAGAAGGAGTTGTTTCAACTTGTTAATAACTTTTAATAGTCATACTTTTCACTTGGAATCTCGAGATTCTGCTTTTCCCCTTTATGGTTATCCTATCTTTATAAGTCTTTTGCATTTACTTATTTCTACCAGTAGTCTTCCCTATTAGAATGTACATTGCTTGAGGACAGGGATTGGGTTTTGTTTGGCTGTTTGCTTTTGCTTTTGTTGCTTCTTTTTTGGGATTTTGCTTGTTTTACTTTTCTTTTGGGGTATTGCTTATTTTACTTTCCTTCAGGATCCCCATAATGCATAGTAGGGCCTAGTACATACTAAGTACTTAACAGATATTTGTGGAGTGATTGGTTTAATCCCAAAAGGGACCTATCTAGTCTAATGCCTTCATTTTCCAGATAAGCAAACTCAAATAGAGATTCCATGACATATGATCATAGATTTAGAACTGGAAAGGACATCGGAGACAATTGGGGCCAACCAACTCATGTTATAGATGAGGAACTTGACTTTCCAAAACATAAAGTGACTTACCCAAGGTCATTCCCATAGTTAAAAAAAACAAAAAACAAACACACCCCACATTAGAATTCCAGAGCCAGCCCTTCATTCTACTGAGAAATAAGTCTTACAACTGATAGAATGAAGTGTAAATATGCAATATTTTAATTAGAGCAAAATAAAAGAGCTACTTCTTTCATTTTTCTTCCTACTTAAATTTTCAATTTAAAGGTGTCAATTCTATTTTTCTTCTACTCTTTGAGTGACTTTTTAATAAATAGAAAATTGGAATTATCCTAGGACTGAAGTGGTTTTTCAGAAATTAATTAACATTTGCATTGTTTGTGCCTTCTGTTATGGAAGCCAGCTTTCTTTCTTTCTTTTTTCCTCACAGACTTGGTTCAGAACAAAGATTTTAACTCCTTTTTTGCATGCCACTTTGAAGATAGAAAAACTACAGCAAAAGCAGAAAGCCTTTATAGATCCTTCTTAGTGATAGCTGCAATAGGTGGGCATGGACTTAACCCTGAAGGAGCAGATATTCCTAAATTAACAATATAAAAAGCTATAACTCAAGTAACTGGTGCTCTCCTCTACTTTGACCCTTGCCAGAAAATAGAAGCCTTTTCTTTAATTTTTTTTTTTTTCTAGAGCATCTTAAATCCACCACCAGATGGCAGAGAGTACCAGATCTTAAGGAATCTTACTCTTGAAGGGAAGCTGTTTGAAAGATCCTGAACCTTCAGGGGAAGCACAAAATGCCTTCTTATTCCTTTTCTCCATCCTTCTTACTATTTAAGAGTTCATTCTTAGCATCTAATGTCATCTGACAGTTTTCTGGTATATCGACAACCACAGGGAATGTTCCATGTTTTATGAACTTTATGATTTCAAAAGTGATCTTGGATTCTGAACAGCAACATAAAACCCAAAGTGAAATCACAAAAATAGGGGGACAAATTGCATTGAAATTACCAGGAAGACAAATGGTAATGTACTGGGAAGCCTTCAATTGTTGCTGAGTAATCTTAGAATAAAATGACATCGAGAGCACAGAGCAATGTTAATCCACTTAGAGTCCACTAGAGTTTATTGCAACACATAAAAATGAAAATGATTTATTCATTATATCATTATTGTGGCTGTTTATTTCTTATATGGAAGAGCAAAATAATGATTACTACCCCAAAGAAGAAAATTAAGGAAAAGTAGAAATGGCTCATTAATGATATGGAGGTTATCAAGGATTGTTTTTTTTTTTTTTCTTTTTTTTCCTTGAGACTACAATTTTAGAGTACCAAGATATGACAATGCTGAATAAAAAGTATTTGTATTTGAGACAAGTCTATTAAAATTGAATATCAAACTTATTAATGCATGAAATAAGCCTAAGGTCTTCATTTCAGTCTGCTGAGAATTGCAATTGGATTTTTAAAGATTCTCAAATGATTGGGTTGGAGTTCTGTAGGATTTCCAATCAAGGACTTTTCATTTACCAAAAATAAGAATAAGTATACTTGAATAACATGGGGAATATTTAGCACCTTAAAGAAAAAGATGCTGATGACAATGCATTTATTAAGTGCTTACTAAGCATCAGGGACTAGACTAATCTGTTGTTTGTCCTTCATTTTAAAAGAGGACTAATGGCATTGTGGGGTGAAGTCTTGACTAGTGAATGAATTGGACCTAAATGAGACAGAGGTGCACAAGTCCTCAGCCTCACTGTCTCTTCCAAAGTCATCAAAGTTCAGTGACAGAACAAAAGGCAGAATGACTGGCGATGGCCTGAGACACAATTGATGACCTTGACATCTTCAATGTATGACCAAGCTCTAAGCCTATCATGGTGTCTACTTTAGTTGCTTTCAAAGCCATTGGAACAAATTGTTCTCATCCATCCATCAGCTAGGTGATGTCTTCACATGCTTAGGAAAAACACCCTCCTAACTCATCCATGGTTTTGAGGTCAATTGGTTATCTTCCTTCTAATTTAGCACTCCTGAGACCATGTTGAGGCAGCTGTATGTGCTATAGCATCTTGGAGCCATAGGTGACAGTTGAGTGTCAAGTAGACATCAAAAGTGGAGGAGCAGCCCTGAAAAAAGGCTTGGAAAGCCTTCATACCAGAGATGCTAGTCTTGCTTGAATACCTCATACAAATACGAGCAAATAAGACAGTCACTAATCTAGGAGCTTATATTCTAATAAGGTGAAAAAAATATGTGAAAAAGAAGTTAGAAAGGGGAAGATGTATGGTCTGGAATTTCCAGGAAGTGGATTAGAAGTTTAGTTTATGGAAATATTTAGTTTATGTTTAAATGTATGGAGCACAAGTATGGAGGAGCAAAATAATTTTGGGTTTTGGGGGAGAAGAAAGATTGAGAATGATAAGGATGGAAATAGATTTTTCAAAAGCATTAAGAAATGAACAAGCTTGCCAAGTTTGTCAATTTGAATTCTTAAGGTAGTCAACTAATATTTATTAAGCAATTTCTATTTGTCAGGAGCTGTGCGAAGCATTAAATATACAAAGAAGGAGGCGGGAATTAATGTGCTTCCCCTTAAGGAATTCAATCATATACAAAGAAAGCACAGACAGGGAAAAATGAGGATAATCTCAGAGGGAAGACATTAAGATTACAGTGGACTGGAAAAGATTTCTTGTAGGAAGTGGGATTTAGCTGAGATTTAAGAAAGCCAGAGACACAAAGAGACAGAGATAAGGGAAGGGAGAGAACCAGGCATGGAGATCAGCCAAAGAAACACTAAAAGGAAGGAGAGGGGTTGTCTTTTTTTCCCAAGGAACGGCAAGAAAGGGAGTGTCACTGGATCACAGATCATATGGAAGAGACTAAATTATTAAAAAATGGAAAGGCCCCAAATTATAAAGGGCCTTAAAAGTCAAACAGGATTTCATATTTTATCCTGAAGGTATAAAAGGAGCCACTAGAGTTTAATGGGGATTCTTATAAGGTGCTAAGTCGGTTGTCTAATTTAACGTGGTACTTAATAGTTCTCTAGTTCAGAGTTTACAACCTTTCACACCTTTAAGGGTTCATACCTTTAAAAGAGCTTATAAAAGGACAAGCCCACTGGAAGCTCCAGATGATTCAGAGCCAGGATTCACTCAGGAGATTCACAAGTCTAAAGGACACGCCCACTCATGGACTTCCAGGAGATTCACAACTAGGATTGACTTCTGGGAGATTCACAAGCCCACAGAAACCCACAATCCCACTCTCGGAGGCAGAGTCAAGATTCATTCCAACTTTCACCTTTGTGCTGGTTGGAGACATTCAGACAAGAGCTTTCAGGAACCAAGGAGAGAGATAGGCCTCTATTAGAGCTAAGTGGGCCAAAGGAAGGAGACAAGACTTGGAAGGAGAAAATAAAGGATCTGGACTTTAATTCCTGGCTGCATTTGAGGTGATTATTGAAACTGAACTGAAGCCAAGGCTGCCTCCAGAAACTCCCCAAGAAACCTGCTCATGGAGAATGATTACAATTTAGAGAACAGAACATTACATTTTAGGAAGATCATTTCCCACATTCCCATTCATATTAGGGAAACAAATAAGAATAAGCTACACATGGATAGTATATCTATATCAAATTTATATGCTGTGTCTATGGAACCTAAGATCTAGAACCTCAAAATCAAACCACCTGTAATCTTGATAGTAACTCCAATGTCTTAACTCTGCTTCTTTTGGCTGCTGTGCAGGGTTTCCTCTGGAAACCTCAGAGAATAGGTCATGTCTAGGTTCTCATTGATGTAGGTAAAGGGTTTCGAGCTTCTTTGCAAGCACTCAGGATAACATGACATATCATATGTAGGAAATCCTTTATCTCATTTTGCAGATAGAATGCAGAAAAACACAAAGAACTCAGAGTAACCTATTCAGTAATCAACACAATTCTCTCCAGTGACATCTATCTTCCCCCAGAGACCTGAATGTGTGTGTAGAAAAGCCAGTTAAATTCAAACAACTATTTGGAAAATAACCAATTACCCACTAAACTGTTATTTGATTAAATTCATGAAAATTTCCCAAAATAATGGAACAATTTATGCACTATCTCTAAATGCTATATCATTCTTTTTGATCTTTAATTTCCCTACATTTGAATCTGCAAAAGAAAATGATACCCAATTCCTGATGTAATTTATAGAAAATGAAAGTACAAAACCCCATGAAACAGGAAGCCTTCCTTTTGCCATTTATCACAGCATTTCCCATCATTGGCTAAAAATAAAATTGTCCTTTTGTTTTACCTCAAATAGAAAAGTTGATCCACAGAAAGTTTGGCCTATAGGAACTAATGAGGATATTGCACTGTGAATAAATGAATATGGATGCTAGGGATCCGGTTACCTCATCTCTTTCTGTCATAAAGCATTAAACCTAAGTGAAATGCAAACTGCAGGAATATAAGGTGATTAGGATATTCCCTAATGTTCTGATTCATTAGCAGTAAGTTAACTTATTACATGGCTAAGATATTTACTTACAAACTAGACAAAAATCCTTTCATTTGTCAGTTCTCTATCACCTTATCCTCCCCCTCTCCCAGGCCTCATTCAGATACATATCACTGATTCATCCAGACTGCTTCTAATGTTCCAGGACATCTCTCTGGATCATCAGGGGGTATATACATTTGGATTCTTGCCTGCTCCCAATCAATCTGTATTAGAAGAAGTTGTATTAGAATTTACTCTAAATTGTCCCCTGGAGCCTAGACAGAGCTAATTGACCCTGCTTGGCTCATTGTCCTTGAGAAATGCCAGGCAAGAGGGAAAATGAATGAAGGCGTTCTGTTTGGCTTTTTTTTTTAGAGATTCTATTGGAGTGACCTGTAAGATTTCTGGCACGAAATTCCAAGTCTCTCTTTTTATAGCCCTTTATTAATTTGCAGTATAGAATATTATCACACCATAACCACTTTGAATTTATGCTTTGGATCCCTTGATATTCAGGTACATTTAGAAGAAAAGTGTTTGGCTATTGGCTCACTCTGCAATAACTTGGAAATCCCGATTGCTCTGTGGATGCCATTCTAGTCTTTACTAATCACCCCATGTGCTGTGAAACCCACCAAGGTAAACTGAGAGATGGTACCCATTGGCCTTAATTGAGATATAAAAAATCAAAGAATTAATTCCTCCAATTCTTTTTAAGTGCTATTGTTTTTGAAGCAGTTTGCCTTTACTTAGCATAGTTACTCAATTAATGTTTATTGCACACCTACTATGGGGAGGAAAAAGGAGAAAAAAATTAATCATCTTTGTCCTTAAGGGCCTCATTTTGTATGGGGGAGGGAATCTCACTCCATTACTCTTTTGGCTTTGCTCCAAATGCTCTGGACTTCTTACTCTACTATGACACAGCATCCTTTTCCTCCTGCAATATCACTCCACCCCTTGGTCCCTTTCTCTGACTAGTCAATTTTTCTTGGAACCTCCATTTTAAGGCAAGTACCAAGGTCAGTTGTATTTGTTCCATTTCTTTTGGAGCACTGCTCTTGACTCCAGGCTTTTTTCTCCACCAAGTCCCCAAATCTGTACTTTCTCCCACTTTCTTTTTATCCTTCTTTTGGGTGGGTAGTTTTGCCCCATTATAATGTAAGTTCCTTGAAAACAAGGCCCATTTCTTTTTAAATATTCCTTAGATCAGTACCTGATATATAGTTAGTATTATAATGATGATAATAATGGGACTATTATACATACATATAGACACACATTATATATATAGGAAAAAATGTTTGGCTCATTGCAATAACTTAGAAACCCTGATTGCTCTTCTGGATGGCAATCCATTCTTTACTAATCATCCCATGACTGTGAAACTCATCAAGGTCATTATATATATATATATGTGTGTGTGTGTGTGTGTGTGTGTGTGTGTTGTGTTCTGCTCAATAGACATATATAATAAATAAATAACCTTATACAGCTATATATTTGATCAATACTTATAGATGTGAAGTTGTATAGATATGACATTATTTGTGTGGCATGAAAATATATGAAACAGGTATGATATTTGCCTAATTCAATTCATGATTTTCCTTCATTTTTTCTATTATTACCATATAATCAACCAGTGGTTTGGTTATTCTCACCTTGAAATTTCCCACTGTCTTGGAAATTGTTCTGACATTTCTAGGCCTACAGAGTTTCATTCTGTCTCTAACTCAAATACATCTTTCTGTGTGGAGCTGAGCTGCTGCTCCAGGCAAAGGCAAGAATTTTCTGAATAAAAGCCTTATCTTTGCATTATTAAAGCCTTCTATCTTTTATTATTATTATTATTATTTTTACTAAACTTGTGTGGTTTAATCTATGTAGGGAAGTGAGCAGAATTTCCTTTACCAATGCAAGTCATCATTTGCTCTGTAACTTGTAGTCTTAGAGAATTGCCTGGGGGACTGAGAGGTTAATTGCCTTGCTCGGGCTTGAGTAGCTAATATATGTCAGAGGTGAGTCTAGAAATCTGGAAAGTCTTCTCTGACTAACAAAAAACAATGAGCAAATGTGCAATCAAAAAGAAAATAATGAAGCAGAAGAATAGCAGTGAAGATAACAGTGGGTCAGTCAGTGAACAAGAACCTACTATGTGCCAGATACTATACTAAGTGCAAGGGATCAGCTCATTTAAACTGACTACAACCCTAATTATTATTAAAACTAAATATACTTTGCCCATCTCTGAGCAAAGCTTCTTGGGTTTTTTTTTTTCTTTGTAATCTTTCCATTACTCAGTATCATGGGCAAATATGTCAGATTTTCTATATTTCCATACTCACATAATTCTTCTGATCCTGCCCTCAAGTGTTTCTCTTCAAAACATATATGAAGATGTGGCAAAAACATTTTGGACAATTAAATCCTACAGCTTCCTCCATACTACCATTTGGAGGCCACATTCAGGTAGTCAGACTACTTTTCCCTAGTTTTCAATCTCCCTCTCTTTTGGGCTCTGATTGATTAACTCTATTGGCTAAAACTGGTGAACATATGTGTAAGAAAATAAAACATAGAGTCAATATGGTGGTGTGTACAGGGAACTGGATTTGAAGTAAAGAAGGCCTATGTTCGAATCCTAAGACACTAGCTGTGTGACTCTGACCAATTCATTTAACCTCTGCCTCAGTTTCCTCAACTTGGTAAACATTAGTGATATAAATATAGAAGACATAATTTTATTAAGTACTATAAGTTATCTATTTGGTGTTGCTGCATGGCTTTCTGATATAGAAAACAACTCCTTCCAAAGAATTTAAAATGAATGTCACCCAATGCATGTGTGGTAGGGTGATCAGGCTGCAACTTATAACCAATGCAAAGAACAAGAATAAAAGATATATCAGAGAAATAAGCTGATGACATGGAACAAAGCATGACATACATAGAACAAAAAGCTCTCCCTGTGTTTTCGTGTTAGTGAGGAAGTCTTCTAACATACTTGGACATTTGTTGGAAAATTTGTAGGGATTTATGAACAAGAATTGCACAATATGAAGGGCATGTGATAGGTTGTGATCTGTGTTATTGGAGGCAACAGCAAAGTTAAAGAACTCACAGATTCACTGGAATCTTTTAAAATTTTGAAGTTCTTTATGGTGGAACAAGTTGGCCTCTGTCCCAGGTGCTGACTGAAATCCTACATTCTTATACAGTCATAATTGAATGGATAAGAAAGAGCTCAGGAGATGTTGCCAAGGGAACAGTTATGGCTGACTTTGTGGCACAATCCCTATCAAGCTCTTTAGGCTGTATACACTCTGTCTAAAATTTCAGGCAGCTCAATGCCTCCAGTTTCTTCCAGATCCAGTCTATAGCTTTCACTCAGATGAAAAAGCACAGGTCTGATCTTGTTACACCCTAAGCTTTTTACTCAATAAACTCCATTGACTCCCTGTCACCTCTACAGTCAAACCTACAGTTTTATTTTGGTATGCAAAATCCTTCAAACCCGAACCCTTTCCTTTTTGGAGTTTAAGATGTTTATGAGACTTCCAAGCAGTTAAAGCTATAAATGTAAATGTCAACAAAGAAATTATATTTGAATAAGTCAATATAGGAGTCATCTGCTTAGAGAGATGATGAGATTATGAACTGAAGACATTCAATCTTTCAACTTTTTACATTTTTGTTGGATGTGCCCCCCACACAAAAATCCTTTCTCCTCATCTCCAACTTCTGGTTTCCCTGGATTTCTTCAAATCTCAGCAAAAATCTTACATTCTGCAAAAAGCCCTTCCCAATGTCCTTAAATGATAGTACTTTCCCTCTGAGATTGCCATCAACTAATCCTGAATATACTTGATTGTTGGTATGTTCTCTTCTTCCCAGAACGCAAGCTCTTTAGAAGCAAGTTTTCTAAAATTTCTTAGCATAGTGCTTGGTATATAGGAAATGTTTATGGTGGAACTTTGGCCTCTGTCCCAGGTGCTGACTGAAGTCCTACATTCTGATACAATCATAATTGAATGGATAAGAAAGAGCTCAGGAGGTGTTGCCAAGGGAACAGTTATGGCTGACTTTGTGGCACAATCCCTATTAATTAATAAATAATTAATTGAGTAACTGAATTGCTGTTTTGCTAAATGCACAAAATATACCAGGGATACATTCAATTCAAGTGGGGGGAAAGAAAGAAAAAGTTGTCAAGGTAGTAGACCTTCAGGAGTTGCATGGCTACTCTAACTTGGTCCTTTGCTCTTATGCTTATCAGCTAAATTAACTCCAGAACCATAGTAAAAGAAAAACTGTAGGAGTACAAACAAAAATGTCTAAATTCTCCCTGATTATTACATGTTGTCTAGATGTGCTCTTAGAATGGAATATAGGACAATACTATGTTTTGTAGTGATCATAACAGCTATTATTTTTCTGTTCTTCAGAACTATCCTGCCTTTCTCATATTATAGTAACTTATGCATAAGCTACGAAATGTTCTAATACTACTCAGGTCACACATAGGTAAGATTATTGATTTAAATATTTCAATGTAAAGAAAGTCTACTTGCAAAAAATATCTAACATGGCATTGTTATTATTTCTGTATAGATATGCCCTAAAAAGAAAAGAAAGAAAAGAAAAATAAATAAAAAGGCAACTCTCTGCCTGGCTACAATGTATAGTTTTCTGGAGTATGTGCTTCCAGTAGATAGGAACATGTCTTTAAAATTTTAGTTTCTTTATTGTATATACAGCACACTTAGTTGCATACTAAGCAAATGCTTTTTAGGTTAGAATAGACCTCAAATGGTTGAAAATTATCACAATATCATTTAATTTTAGAACCCAGCAGCCACTTAATCTGAGTCACACTTGTATAAGAATCCCCATTATTACAGAAATCTGTAATACATTTTTGTCTATCCTTTGCCAAAAGACTTTTTTTTCTTTTTTTTTTAGTGGGAGTGGAAATCAATTGAAATCCAAACAGATCTTTTCACTTTGGGCTAGATCTAATTGTGAGGAACTTTTTCTCATATTAAGTTTAAATTTGCCTTTTTTTTTTTTGCAACTTTCCCCCATAATTCCATAATCTGCTCCCTGAATCCTAGCAGAACAAATCTAGTTCCTCTTCTATGGAAGGTTTCTAAACATTTGGAGGCTTGCTCAATTTTCTCTTCTTTGGTATTAAATCAGTCCTCCTGGAACATGAGTTTGAAGTCCTTCTGCATCCTATTTACTTTCCTCCAGACATTCTCCAGTTGATCAGTATCCTTCTTAAAGTGTGACAACTACAACTAAAAATGTAATCCTTTGGATAACATCTAACTAGTAAGCATACTATAAACTAATAATCTCTACTCCTTGATACTTCAATTTTTTTAAATAGCTTTTTATTTTTTTTTCTAAATACATACAAAAATATTCCTCAACATTCACTTTTGCAAAACTTTGTGTTCTGATTTTTTCCCTTCCTAGACAGGAAGCAATCCAATATAGTTTAAACATGTGCAATTCTTCAAAACATATTTTCATATTTATCATACTGAGCAAGAAAAATCATATCAAAAGGGAAAAAAGCATGAGAAAGAAAATAAACAAGCAAACAAACAACAAGAAAGAGGTGAAAATGATATGCTTTGATACATATTCAGTCTTCATAGTTCTCTCTCTGGATATGGATGATTTTTTCTTTCACAAGTCTATTGGAATTGCTTTGAACCACCTCATTGCTGAAAAGAGCCTAGTCTATCACAGTTGATCATTATATAATCTTGTTGTTGCTGGGTACAATTTTTTTTTTGGTTTTACTCACTTCATTCAGTTTTAGCTCAAATAAGTCTTTCCAGACTTTTGAAATCAGCCTGCCCATCATTTTATATAGAACAATAATATTCTATTACATTCATTTATCATAACTTGTTCAGCATCCCCACTCAATTTCCATTGCAGGTGATTTGTAGAGGGTTGTTGGATTGGATTACAAAGAAGAAGAGTGAGTGGAAGATGGGGAGAAAAGATTATCTATGTTGGTTATCTATACAGGTCAGATGAACTTAATATAATTCAGAAAATTTCTATTAAGTAGCTACTATATAAATAAATAAATAAAATAAGATAACATTTTTGCAGTGCTCTTAGATTTGCAAAGTACTTTACATTTTTTATCTCATTTGATCTTCACAATAACTCTGTGATATGAAGACTATTAAAATCTTATTTTATAAATGAGGAAAGTGAAATAGGTCAAAGTTATAAGACTTGCCCAGGATCACATAGCTAATAAATGCCTGAGGTAAGATTCAAACACAATTCTTCTATACTCAAGGCATAGGAATCCATCCACTGCGCTATCTAGAACCCTGTTACAATGAATAAGGCACTTTATTAGGTTCTGGGAATTCAAAATCAAAAAGGAAATAGTACTTATTCTCAAAGAAATCACTTCTTATTTTGCATAGAGACTAATGTAGGAGTGGCTGAAAGACTAAGATACATCTTATGCTTTACATGAACAACTTTTGTTTTCAAAGAAACAAGTCACGTAGAACTTACCTTTAATGACAATATAAATGAGAAAGTAATTTTATTTTTCTCTAGAGGAAACAGCATTATACAGTACTATAATAAATCAAAATTTGGGAATGCTAAAGGAATTATTGGCACAAAAGGCAGATACTAAAATTGTTCAGGCCACTAGAGAATTATTTGCACTGGAGGATAAGGGGAAATGATATTATTGTAATAAAGTGACCTATTTTACTCATCTTTGTTTTATAGAATATTCTCTTCTGTTTATCCTCTACTTTTTTTGTACAGATTTTTTAGAAATTTCCTTTATTTTTGGCTACTCAATATTCACTGTTCTTTAATGTTGCTAAGCACCATTTTCCTGGTATGTAAAAATAAATTGAGATTATACTTTCCATGCTAATCTCAAAGAGATTTTAGGATGGTTAAATGAGATGATATATGAGAAAAATGCTTTGTCAAATGCTCAAATACAAAGCTTCAGTCGCAGAAAAATGCTCATAGTTAAATTATGAGACATTTGAAAAATGGCATTGTGATTGTATTGAATTTTGTTGCCACCTATCCTGCCCTGCAGATAGGAATATTTGAGACATATGCTGGGTTTTAATCTTTTTTATATGGCAATAGTTTAGGTTTTGTATTTCCCCCCCCCCATTCCTTAGAAAACATTATGAAAATTACATAATAAAGTAATCTGATATGGGATTTCCACATTGGCTTTTCTAGAAAACCAATGCATACATAAAAGAATCAAGACAGTAGATTTTGCCCAAGGCTTCTTAAAGTTATGGCTACAAAAGTAAAAATGAAACAAAAATTGGAGATAGTTGACTGGAAAATTCTGATAAAATCTCTTTTATCATTAGCACAGCAGAGAGAGGGTTATTCTAAATTCCCAACACGATTTGTATAGTCAGGTTCACCTCATGGTTGCTTAACTCTCTAATCATTTTGTCTAGGTAGTTAGCATTAGGCTATGTCTAAATCATTGGTGCATTCTACCAGTTCTTAAAAAAAGATAAGTTCTGTTCGTTTGACAGAAGGAATCAATCTCAACTTGTTGTGATTGCTGTGTAGACATGATTGTAGGATTTATTTTTCCATTGTTTTGCTCAGTATAATGAAATCACATGCTTGATATTAGAAAACAGAAAACAGTCTATGACTCTTGCATGGCTTATCCCCTTTTCATTTCCACCCATCAGTAGAAGAAGAATGCTCTTAATAATAAGGTCATTTAGGTGTTGTCTTATTCTGGATTTGTTAACAGAAGACTTGAGCTGAAATCCTGGACATTAGATAATCTTTCTGGACTTCATCTACTTAAAAAAACCATAATTATATATACTTTTCTCATCTACACAGTAATTGTATGGAAATGTATGATCCGACAAGTTCTTCCAAATGCTACAAAAAAACCTCCTTTGTGTTTCCTCAGATACCGTAAGGAAGCTGTATGATTATTAGGAAATTAACCAAACGTATATTGCTATTCTTACTGTCATTTTAACAATAGATTCAAATGTTCTTTCAAAGCCCTTAGGAAAAAAAACATAGAATTTGGCATCATAAGATCATAGATTTAGATTTTTAAAGGACCTTGGAAGGTATCTCCTCCAAGGCCATCATTTTACAGACGAGGAAACACAACTCTTAAAATAAAGAGACCTCTGAGGCAATCTAGCTCAACCCCTTTATTTTATGAATAAAAAGAATGAGCTTCAGGGGCCAAGAGCTACTGTGAAGCATTTCAGGCTTGAGTTGAAGTCTGTCCCACTATTTCCACAGCCAGTGCTCTTTCTCCTGCACATTGCTGCCTCTATAAAGCTCATAGTTTGGGATCTTTGGATTTGTTGCCAAAGAGACAACTGCATGTTGTACAGTGGACCTGGATTCAGGAAGATCTGAGTTGAAATCCAGCCTTACGCACTTACTAGTTGTGTGATTCTGGGCAATTCAATTCACTTCTCAGCCTCAGTTTTCTCATCTATAAAATGTGACAATAGTAAGACCTACCACACAAAGTTGCTGTGAAGATCAATTATGATAATACATATAAAAGACTTTGTAGATTTGAAAGTGCTAAATAAATTCTAGCTATTGGCTTTGGTCTAGTTATTTGACTTTTCTGGTCCTCAGTTTCTTCCTATATAAAAATCAGCATGACATAGATGAGTGGATATTGACTCTCAAATCAAAGACCTTAGTTTCAAATATTTCCTCTTATAATAAGTTAATACCTATATGACTTTGGGCAAATTATTTAATCTTACTGGGCCTTGGTTTCCTCATCAATAAATTGTAGATGTTGGACCACATGTCCTCTGAGGTCCTCTTAACTATTGAATTATATTATATATACATTTATGTATAATATATATCATATAACATATATATCATTATATTATATTTGTAATGTATATTTATATTAACTATAGATATAGTTCTACATTTATTTTTAACATTATTTTTTAAGTTTTTTTTTTTTTTAAGATTTTGATTTCCAATTTTTCTCCCTCTCTCCTTCTGCTCTTCCCTCCTCAAGAGGGCAAGCAATCTGCTATGGGTTATAATGTACAAATATGATTCTATATTTCTATGTCAATATGAGTCTCAAATTCTCTTCTGGTTTGAAATCTAGGGTCCTAGGATCCATTTGTAACAACCATAATGGAATTTTGTCCCTCAAAATGAAGGCATAGAGCTCTCTAGATTCTCTTTAGGGCTAATTGTATAATAAGCAGTGAAAGTATTTACCAACTTTTTCTGATAAATGAATGCAAACTACATGCTGATATTTCAGAATTTAATTCTGACCTTTGAGCCATAACTAAAAGGCATAAACAATGAAGGAAATGTCATTTGTGATGAGATAAATAAGGGATTTCACCCTAATTAAAATTGTACTATCTAAGCCTCTTGAAGTTCAAGGAATGAAGGATTTTCTTGAACAGCTACTTTGCCAATTCCTTCATTAGTGATCATTTTCTCGCTGATGTTCTGGGGACCTGAATAAGCATGAAGCTCTCTCAGTTTGGAGTCAAAGAAATTGGTATTGAATCCTACCTCTCACACTTATAAGGAAGACTTCTGCAAGTCTTTTTTTTTCTCTATCCATTATAAAAAAGAAAAGAAGGAGGTTAGATTGGACTAAAAGATTTTTAGCTCCATGCCTATGGTATTATGATTAAGATTGGAGGAAAGGGACCATTTTTCTAATGCCTCTCTTGCACTTCCTAGTCGTTTGACCACAGGCAGGTGATATCATCTCTCTGGTCTTATTTGTAAAATGAAGGGATAGGGCAAAATCACTTGTCAGGTCCTGTGTAAGATGGTAAAAAGAAAAGAGTATTAAATTGGACTCAGAAATATCCATGTTCAATTCTTTCCTCCGACAATTTTTAGCTGTATGTTCTTATGCAAGCCTTTTCACCCTCTTTCAGGCTCAGTTTTCTCATTGGTAAAGGGAGGACAATAATAGCACTTACTTCGTAGAATTGTGAGGATCAAATGATGACATATATAAAGCATTTAGGAGAGCATTAAATCACCAGATGAATGCTGGCTACTAATACTATGATCAGGAAAAAAAAAAAAAAAGACACCTGGATTCAAATCCTATTTCTGCCATTTTCTAGCCATGGGCAAGTGTCTTAATCTCTTTGGACCTCAGATTTCCTCATGTGTAGAAGAAGGAAGTTAGGAAGAATGACATCCAGCTCTAAATCTGCATCTCTCTGACCTCTTGTCTCTTACTTGTACTTAATCAATGGTGTTTTGAGAGTTGCTGTGGCCAAGAAGAATCAATACTCCGCAAGTAATGAACCTCCTATAAGGAAGTTGAATCCAGTTCTTGACCTGAAGAAATGCAATGATTTCTAGGTCTGTATTTAAAGTTGGTTGGATCTGTTAGAGCTTGTGTAACTCAAGCATTGTCATTGAGACTCTTAGATCATTTTAATGACACTAGAAAGAAAAGTTTGTGGAGCTAACCTTTAAAATAAGATAAGAACCAAATCAATTACAGGACCAAAGTTAATATTTGCCCTGACAAAAAAGAGATAACCATACCTTTTGGTTTTAAAAAATGAATAAATTCCATGTGCTGCAGATATCTCCCCTCCTTCCTATTTTTTTTTCCATCAGGCACATGCCTAAAGCAAGATGATTCCTTCATCAGAGGAATATGGACTCATTAATGGCTAATGTTGGGAACAAGGGTTCTCTGGCTTTTAGACAAATCATTAAGATCCCAGGCCCTGTGATGCATCAGTGGCTATCCATGGATGTCTTCATATCAAGTCTTTCTCCTCTTAAGGCATTTGACATCTTTCTTGAGTTAGGGGTTTTCTTCCCATCTCTATGTGTTCGACTATAACAGACTATTGGGACCAAACAACCCAGAAAGGTGTTCCCTTCAAAGTGGGGAAGTCCTAGAGACAAATGGGCTTATATGTTGGATTAAAGAAAATTCATTAAAAATTATACTGCCTTAGAGGGTTTCTTGATGTGTGACCCAGATGAGCCATTTGATTACTTTGGGAATCAATTTCCTTAGTTGCAAAATGTAAGGGTGAGACTTGGTGGCCCCTTAGGTTCCTTGTAATTTTAAATCTATTATCATGTAATCTTCCATATAACCCTCCAGAGTATAGGAGAGCAAATGATGGGAAGTGGCGGGGAGAGAGAGGAGGGACAGCATCATTTTTTAAATCGAAAAACATACATTAAACTTTTACAAATTCCATACTCAATCATAGGAACTTAAGCTAAGAAGAGATCTCGGAAATGATCTGAGTCAATCCTACTGTTTTATAAAGCAATCAATTAATTTGCATATTTTGGGTTTGGGATACAAAGACAAAAATTATATACTTGATTTCTGGGAACTTACTGTACATAAGTGGAAGCAAAAAAGTTAATATATGTGTGCATGTATATGTATATAAACACACTATATGTGTGTCTGTAAATGCATATAGACCATCTACATATATGCATGTGTATGTATACACACACACATATATATACACACACATATATAGCTACATATAAAATCTATACAGTGAAATGAAGATGGAAACTGGATTATGGCTTCATAGGTACCAAAAACTCCTTGTTAAGGAACCTTTTCCATACCAATGTTTGTCAAGAGTTTCTCTTATAATTCAGCTTAGATAGAGTTAGTTGCTTAGATGTAAAGTTCTGATGTCTCTCAGTTGTGATCCTTCTCTGGGACGAGGTTTCTTTTCTCTGTGAATCTTTTTCTCTGTCCTCTTCACTTGAGAATCCACGGCTGTCTTCTCCTTCATCCAATCCAGAACTGACTTTCCAGACTCTAACTTCTTCTTTTATCCTCCCAGAGAATGGGCGTGGAATAACTCAGGGGCTTGTGGGGGAAATACTTCTACCAATGAACTTGCTCCTCTTAAACATGCAAGCTCCTCTCCAGAAGTTCAAAGGGGTAAAACTCCCCTAAAAGGCCAGAACTAGAGAATTGTTAAGTACCTACTTAGCACTTAGTAAGAACCTAATATCTCATTATCTCATTAGCACTTAGTAAGAACCTAACACTTAGAAGCCTGAGAAGTTAACTAATTTGCCCAGGGTCCTATATTCAGTCTATGTTATAAACATAGGGACATAGGAACATAAACCTGAGTTTTAAAGGAAACTTGGAATTCTAAAATGCAGAAAGAAGGAAAGAGCTAATTATAGCCAAGGGGTTCCAGAGTCAGTTCTCTACTCACTGTTCTATTTATTGGCTCTCATACAAACTAAACAGAAGTTAATATAGGTCAGTACAAGGCATTCGCAGCTGATGGGGATCAGGAAGGATTTCTTGCAAAAATTGACATCTAATATGAGTAGTAGAGGAAACCTGGGATTTTGAGATGTAGAGGTGAAGAAAAAGTGAATTCCAGGAAAGGGCGATAGTCAATGAAAAGGTAAAGATGAGCAGGGGAATGTTATATGAAGGACAATAAAAAGGTCAATCTTCCTGGAATATAGAGTGAATGAATTTAATTTATAATATATATGGAAAGGAAGGTTACTAGAACAGTACATTTAATTACCCTTCTAAATAATAGGGTCAACTCATAATTTGGAAAATCCATGTAAAATATTTTGTCCTTCCCTAAGGGAAGTCTGATTTTTTTCTTTTTCTTCTAAGGGGTGTTTGCAGTACCTTATTGTAAAAATTGAATTGATCTTATAAAATAATAATAATAATATATATACATATATGTATTATGCTTTTTCTGAGTTTCTAAACTTTTTCTAGGCCATCTATTGGCTTTATATGTTGCCTGTGGCTTCTGCAAAACTTCTCCAAAATTCCTATTTAATTTCTTATGCCAACCTACCCACACTATATTGAAACTTTAAAGGAGAAAAGTCATTATGTGGAAAGGATAATTATAGTTTTCATTGAGGTCTATGCAAGGAAAATTAGTCATCTAAGGTCATCCAGATAGTAAGTAGCACAATCTAGTTATAAACTCAGGTTATCTGATTCCAAATACAATGTTCTTTCCACCAGACATCAAAGCCCTTTCCATACATTCTGCTCTAACCACTGAGATGCTCCCTATGACAGTTGTTGATTTCTAGAATTTCTAGATTCATTTGACATTGAACATTCAAGGGGTCAACAAGAAACATCTTTGACCTTCTTGTCACCTGGAGAGTGACAAAGAACCCTGACTAGAGGAATGTGGAGCTAGAAGATACCTCCTGGTTTCCTTTAAGATAAAGCTAATATGAGATAAAGATAAATATCACTTTCCTTGAAAGTACTTTTCTGATCCCTCTTACCCAATCTTGTATTCTGTTGTTACTTAATGATTTAATTGTGGCTCACTTTTCATGATCTTACTTGGAGTTTTCTTGGCAGAGATACATGGCATGATTTGTCACTTCCTTTTCCAGCTCTTTTTACAGATGAGGAAACTGAGGCAAACAAGGTCACACAGCTTGTAAGTGTCTGGGGCTGAATTTGAACTCATCTTCCTGATTCCAAGCCTTGTGCTCTATCCACTAGCTGCCCTAGTCTTAGATTAATACCCATATATATTTTTAATTTGTGTACCTAGTTAATATCTCCCCAATTAGAATATGAGTTCCCTAAAGATAAAGACAGTGTTTTTTGTTTTCCCCTTTCTTTATATTCCCCATGCTCTACACAGTGCCTGGCATACAGTAAGCACTAAATAAATGACTGATATAGAAACTGAAGCTGAGAGGGATGAGATCACTTGTTGAGGATCACAAAAATAGAAAAGAATAGATACAAAAGCTAAATTCAGGTTTTCAGGCTCCATATCCATTTCTTTAAAATTTCATTTTAGAGATTGTAGTGTCCTAGATCTTGAGATTATTCTTTGTCATTGTAAGAATAGTGGTTTGGAAAAGAAAGGTCTTTGTTTTGACCTTTCACTCCTCTATATAAGATAATCCATATTATTTTATCTAACCTTCACAACAGCCATAGGTTTGGTAATTTTTATCAGATGATATTTTTATTCCCATTTTACAGATAGGAACTGAGGCTAAAAAGTTAAGGATCTTGCCTCTAACCACCCAATATTTGAGGCAGAATTTAAACATAATTTCCTGGTATTGTCTCTGATGTGTCACCTATAATGGAGACAGTATTCAATAGTATCTTTGCTTTGGGCATGGATCACTGTCTTCCATGGAACTGAAATTGAGCCAAGGAAATGGTTTAATCATAAGTTTTTGACAGAGGTTGAGGAGCGCAGAAGAGATTGTGTTCCAAATCCTTCCATTTCCCTCAGGGTTCAGTTGTTTTAGACCATCTTTCCATTTTGTTCATGTGCTCTATTGAGCCCTGTTGCTGCTGCTGCTGCTACTGAACAGTTGCCTGGCAGCCTCTTTCTCATGGTCCATTGCATCTCAGTGATGCAATTGGCAGCAGTTTTCAAGGTGCTCCAGGGTGAACTGGAGGGTGTCTGGCTGGAGCAAGTTAGGCTAATGTGAGTCACTGACAAAAAAGCCCTTGCTTCTGATGAGGGATTTATTATTCTCTGCTCTACTGGATCCATTCCTGACTCAGCAGAATCTACTTCTGTCATTGCTTCCCATCATTAGGAAGCAACCTTTTTGCCCATGTTGCTCCTACGTCCTAAGAAATCCATAACCACAAAAGGATATAAAACTTCCTATACTTTGATCCAGCAATAGCACTATTAAATCTATATTCCAAAGAGACATTTAAAAAGAGAAAAGTACCCATATGAAGAAAAAAATTACAATAGCTTTTTTTTGTGGTGACAAAGAATTGGAAATTGGAGGGATGCTCATCAATTAGGGCATGATTGAACAAGATATGGTATATTAATGTAATGGACTATTATTATTGTATAAAAAACAATCAGCAGATAGATTTCAGAAAAATCCTGAAAGACTTGCAAGAACTGATGATGAGTAAAGTGAGTAGAACAAGAAGAACATTGTTCATGGTGACCACAAAAATATTCATTGTTCAATTATAATATACTTAGCTCTTCTCGGCAAGGCAAAGATCCAAGACAATTCCAGTGGACTCCTGATGGAAAATGCTGACCACATCCCATGGAGTCTGAATGCAGATTGAAGAAGACTATTTTCACTTTTTTGTTTGTTTATTTCTCATGGTTCTCTCCTTTTGTTCTGAGTGTTCTCTCACAACATGACTAATATGGAAATGTGTTTAACCTATATCCGATGGCTTGCTCTCTTTGCAGGACTGGGGGGGAAGAAAGGGAGAGAGAAAAATTTAGAGCTCAAAATCTTTCAAAGATGAATGCTGAAAACTATCTTCACATGTAATTGGGAAAAAGAAAATACTATTAAGTAAAAAATAAAATAAAATCCCTAGTTACCCTCAAAGATAAAAATAGAAAGAAAGAAAAAATAAATTGATGGTTAGCAAGATGAATGCTTTAAAAAAATAATTCATCCTCATTCCAGAAGGGCAGTGACACCATAACTGAAATTAGCTTCTCAGACAGGTGAAACAAAGGGAAAACATGAGTGTGTACATATATATATTCCTCTGCTCCAGAAACTTCTGTGACTCCCAAATATATCTATATCGATATCGATATCGATATCTATATCTATATCTATGTATATATATCTATATCTATGTATATATATATATATATATATATATATATATATAATCCTCTGCTCCAGAAACTTCTGTGACTCCCAATTGATTTTAGGTCAAAATATAAACTGTCCTTAGCTTTTAAAGCCCTCCAAAATAAACTGCCAGCCTAGATTTCCAGATTTATTTCACACTTCTTTCTTCACCTATTTTACTTTCCAGATGGACTAGTCCCCTGCACTTGACATTGCCTCTCTTATCCTTGAAGTTTTGCACAAGCAGTGTTACCCATGCCTGAAATGAACTTTGGGGGTCACCTCTGTCACTTAGAATCTCTGCATCATCATGGCTCCTTATTTGTACCATCTCTTATAGGAAGCCTTTCCTTATCAAGTGTAAGTTATCTCCCTTTTCCTTAATTTGGCAATTGGGGAATAATAGAGACTCCTCTGATCCTGGCATCCAGAAGCCAATCATAGTCCAAATATTGCCTTAAATGCTTATATGAATCTACTTCAATGTGGGGAAGTTCCATTTCCCAAAGAACAGGACTTGCCCAAGTCATTGCATTATCCTATTGGAAGGACCACATCTTCGTGATCTGCAGAGCTACCATGCAACATAAGCAGCATGGATATCCTGGCACTTAGGTAGCTAAAGGGACAGTTATGTACTTGGAACCAGAAAATTGAGTTCAAATCCTGCCTTGGATACTTATTAGCTACTTGAACAAGTCACTTATCATCATTCAAGGCCAGTTTCCTCATCTATAAAATAGGAATAATTAAAATAGCTATTTCATGGAATTGTTGTAAGGCCCAAATAAGATTATAAACATATATACATATGTCTATATACATACACAAAATATATATACACAAACACACACACACATATATATATATATATATATATAAAATCTTATAAATCTGAAAGTACTATATAAATGTTTGCTGTTATTATGAATTATGCACATATCTATTAATATGCTATATCCCCTCCTTAGCCCCTCCAGTAGGAACTAAAGTCTCAGAGGGTCAGGGACAGCTGCTGTTTTGACTTTTTGCCTTGCAAAGGGCCTGGTACAGAGCAAGCCCTTTTATAAAGCTTGTTGAAATTGCATTGTGATAGATTGGATTGAATTGGATTTTCCAGCTACCTTCCTAGGCTTAAATTAGACACATTCTATTACTCTTTCAATAAATAAGATCCATTTTCAGTGCAAACAACAAGGGTTTTAAATTGCATTTGGTTTAAATTATAGCTCATGTTGAAGATTAATTTTTCCAAATACACTTCTTGAAAATAAATTAGGTCGCTGGCATATGCCACCAATTTCTAGCTAGAAAGGCCAACTTTTTAGTGCTTCCTAAATATGGCTTGGTTATCACAGAAATAATTGCACTGAATGGCAACTGATTTTTTTGCTAGAAAGAAAGACTCAAAATCAGAAGATTGAATGGCCCAAGGACTAATAGATTAGACTTAGTATTAGATCCCATCTTTCACCAGTATTTTGCCCATAATTGATGTGTATTTGTGAGTGTTATCTACTGAACATTTATCATGTGCCCAGTATTATTCTAGGTGTAGTGACAGACATAAAGAAATGTGACACAGCTTCAAGGAGCTTTCAGTCATTAAGGAGATTAGACTAATGGAAGATGACTATCAAGAAAGCCTAGTCAACTTAGTGAGGTCTGTATCCTTTAACTTTATCAAGTTAATCAAGCTTTCCATTCAGGGTAGTTGAATCAACAGCTGAAACAGTCTCCCCTTATCCCTTTCTTAACTTCTCTCTAAAGTGGCCTAAACCCTATCTGGGGTAAGTGGCTGGGAAGAGCATCATGGCTGCTGACACTGAATGGATGAACTGGGACTCACCAACTAATAACCCTTTGAATGAAAAAAACCATAAGGCCTTACCATCTGTCCTTCTGGTGCACCCTCCAGATACCCAGACGCTGCTGACTAACCTGCTAATATGTCCTAAGGACCCTTTTCCATCTGTTCTGCAGCTAACTTTGCCTGTATGGTGTTGGAGAGGATAGATAGTCTCACATTTCCTATTTGCAATACCCAGTGTTTAGCACAGTGCTTGGCACACAGTAACTGCTTAATAAATGCTATCTCATTCATTAATCCAATAAATTTGACTGAGTTCTCTTGACCTCTCATTTACAAATGAAATACAAAATGCTATGATCTCTAAGCATTTAATGAGATATGTCTATAATTATAAGCACAATAGGAGTTCTGGAAATGGATGGATCATTGGAGGGTTGGTGTAGTCACGAATGGCTTTATAGAGGTGGTGGAAAATTTCGATATTATAAATCAGTATCTAAAGATCATGGACACATAGGTAGAAAGGACCTCAAAGGCTATTTAATTCAATCCTTTTATTTCAGCCCAATTTTACTGAAAAGCTTAAACCTATGAAGATTAAAGGGCTGACTGAATGTCACTGAGAGAATAAACATCAAAGAGGAAATTTTAACATAGAACCCAAACTCTTGATCCGCACTCATTGTACCATACTGCCTTCTCCATTTCAATACTTTTTGTAGAATAACCGAATCACATATTTAGATTTAAAGAGAACTTTAGAGGTTATTTAGTCCAATTCCTTCTCAGTTTTACAAATCATAATAGCTAAAATTTATATAATACTTTCATATGTGCAAATCACTTTCTTTACATATATTATCTTACTATTATTACATCTTACTCTTATTCCCTTGTTGACACATGAGGAAATTGAGATTCTGAGAAGTTGAGACATACTTAAAGTCACAGAGGTAATAAGGGGGAAGAAAGGTCTGGGTCTACGGACCCCACATTCACAGGGTCAAAGCCACCATAGAAATTCTTTTGTGTAGGAAGCCGAAGGAAAAAAAAATGTTGTCAAACTGCTATTGTTGACCTTAGTCTCCATTTTGTGTCATTTTCCAGTACCCCATCCCTTGCCTCCATGACAAGTAGTTATTCTTTAGGAGCTCAAATGTCTTCCCATAATTCCATTTTTATTTCTGTTTGAGTTTTAGGGCAGCTGCCTCCTGCCAAAGAAGATGGAAGCCCATTTCCCATTGATTCTCTTCAAGATTTTATGGCCGGTGTTTTAAAAGGGAAACTACAATTCAGGAACAGCTGTTTAGCCATTTAGAAATGTTACATCTGCTTCAATAAGAGGAAAATTTCCATTTCTGCCAAATATGCCTCTTTTGGAACAAAGTAGTCTAGCCTCTCATATGGTGGTAGAATGCGGTCTCTTTACATCCAAGTCAGATATAACCAACAGAAGGCATAGTCTTGACTGAGAATTCAAATTCCCAAATGGGGTTTGAACACCATTGACTTGAGTGGGTAGGTTAATTTCAACAGTAAAGAACATTGCACTATCATGCAATTTGTAACTTCAGCAATGCAATTTGGAGTTTAATGATTCAACAGAATATGGTTGAATTCATGAACATGGAAGAGAGATGCAGGGAGTCTAGATGGACAAGTATCATGTTTTAGTTGCAACATTTAGCTCTGGCAACCCAATGCAGTGCTTAATGGAAATGGCATCATTTATCCAAGAATTTGGATGTGAAATGTGAAAATAAGACATTATAAGAACAGGAAGG